>NW_025935715.1:0-681 GCF_000764305.2 Hyalella azteca | reverse complement strand
GCCAGGAAAACAGCGATAATGTCTGCCCAGATGCATGGCTCCCATGTCGTATCGCGGGGCATCGGCCACTTGCACCATCGTAATTTTATGGGCGGGTATAGTGTAAATATCCTTAAAATTGGAATTGAGAACACTAATGTGGTAATTGTCCAGGATGTTTCCCAAATTGGGATGATTGGTTATTTTTACGATTTCTGTAGATTGATGGTAGGTATTTACAAACCTTCCCCACGAAAGTGCCTCG
Source organism: Hyalella azteca (assembly GCF_000764305.2). Taxonomy (NCBI): domain Eukaryota; kingdom Metazoa; phylum Arthropoda; class Malacostraca; order Amphipoda; family Hyalellidae; genus Hyalella; species Hyalella azteca. Next base: position 437 of record NW_025935715.1, on the reverse strand, counting down.
TAGCCAATTTGTAAACCATGAGTTTTGGCCAATTCAGCTAAATCGTACAAATCTTCGGCGGCTTTTTCTAAGGAATTAATGGTGTAAACGGATGTATTGGAACAAACAAATAGTTTTTTGGTACCCAATTTGTTCATCAAATCGAATTTACGCTTTGCCCTCTCCAAACTTCTTGATTTGTAAGGCTCAGGCATGGCTTCATAATCTCTAAATGGCTGCAAACCTACCAATTCAAGGTTTAAATCGGCTAAAATGCTTCGGTAGGTTTCGGGTGTTATATCCGAAACCAACAGGTCATTCTCAAATAATTCGATGCCGTCATAACCTGCCTTTGCTATTGCTTGGGTTTTTTCGAGGAGCATGCCTGAAAGTGAGACCGAGGCTATGGAATGTTTCATACCTTCACAATTATTTTGGTTTCCTGACCCTTTGCCGCA
>NW_025935714.1:0-8589 GCF_000764305.2 Hyalella azteca | reverse complement strand
CGCTGGTTAATTTCCATGAAGGGGATTTGTACCTTTGACTTTTAACTTGTAATCCCTTAGTCTACTCTGCCCTTTAGCAGGCTTACGCACGGAAAGGAGGATGAAAGATATGCTGGTCTTGGGCTATGCTGGCCTCCGGCATGCATCCCGAATTCAGAGCCAGCACATCCGGGCTTCTTCTGCCGTAGTTGTCAGCCTATTGCACGAGCCTAACCAACTCAAGGGCGCTTGCTTAGTGCTGGCGTAAGCAGGAGATGCTGCAGCGCTCAGTTGCGGCTCATACCCGTACCATGCGTACCTCTAGTGTTGTGTGGGCTAGTACCTTCTACCCTCGAATATATTTTTTTAGCGTCTTGGTGCGGTTAGAACCCGCATTATTCGCGCCTCTCGAGTCGTAGGGGTAGTATTGGTACCTTCGTCACTCGGTAGTACTATTACTCGGTAATAGTACTAACGGGTAGAAGTACTTCTACTACCGTCACTCGGTAGCAGAAGTACTATTCCGCGCAGTAGTGCGGATAACAATCTTACACAGATAAACAGCTAAATGTCATGAAAAACATATATAAAATAACCCGGTTTCAGAAGAAGATACATTCATTGAAAAACAACGAAATCGACCGGAAAGACCTCTAGCGATAACTTTGCAACTAGAGCTAAACGAACGCTTCCAATATCAGATTCATGTTTTGCTACTTCGAATAATTATGTTTCAGCTACTTTTGTTCCTGTCACAATTTCTTTGTTATCCAGTAAAATCGATTTAAATCATCACAATTTTATTGTTATAATTTTTAGAATATAAATGTGTTAGGTCCAGCAGAGCTGACCACGTACTTAGCTGCTCATGATTGACCTCCTCCATGCATACAAATTAGCTGTAGCACTAATGTTTCGCTAATCAGTAAGTAATTCTTTACTTGGCTCCAATCGTTGGAAAAACTATTTTTATTAAGCTTTTCCTTCACGATAGGTTCATCATCTTGGGTAACGACGACACCGTGCTGCTGGCTTTAGAGGCGTTCGTGTCTGAGTGGCCGCCACTCTTCAGAAGTCGTCTCACTCTGAGCTACCGCCCAGTCTTCATACCAGAGGGCTGGCACCTGATGGACCTCTACGAGAAATGCGCCACAGAGAAGTTGTTCCTGCCGTGGGTGTTGCCTGAGTTTGACGCGGTGGTGTACATGGACACAGACCACGTGTTCATGAGGCCACCTGAACACTTGACTGAACACTTCAAGTATTTTGATGAGAAGCAGGTGCTTGGAGTGGCGCCTGTCGACGGATTTTACTTGCAAAAAAACATCGAGGCAAGAAACAGAGATCATAAGGCTGTCTTCAAGTATTGTTAAACCGTTAGAGGTTGACTGTGAAATTATATTTCTTTCCTATTCAAACTTGAAGTTATCGAATGAGAATACTGTGATAATATTGCCGACTGCGTTGTTAATTTGCTGGATGACACGAGGCAAACCTTAATCTTTCAATATTTTATTTTATTTTTGATGCGTTCGTCGAACCTATTACCAAAATATTGTTTTAGTCATTCTATTTCGCATATGTATGAAATTGCAATGATGATAACAGATTGTTATGAGGTTAATTATTCTTTTCGCGGTTATAGAAATAATAAACTAACTTGTAAAATCTTTGTCAGATGCCATACTACGGCAAGCAAGGCCTGAGCTCAGCGCTACTATTGGCCAATCTCACGCGGTGGCGTAGTCTCCCCTTCGACTGGCTGCCCGTGGTCAAGAGCGTGGCAGAAGTTTTCGAGACAATGAGCGCCGCAGGGGACCAAGATATATTTAACATTGTTTTCAGCGAGGTTAGTAACGTTTTAAGAGTACTTTGGTTATTCCAAATATTGTTCTTTATCTTTAAAGGGAAAGGATAAATTATCGACGCGCTAAGCATGTGAAATGTATCACAAGAATATTTGTCTCTTAAGGAATAGTCTGCATAATCACTAGCGCCAATCTGTGTGAAAAGTGTTATTTTTTCTTCCGTGCTTTATATCAATCAATTGAATGTAAAATATGACGTGGTAATAAATAGTTGTTTCCAAATTGTGGCGAGAAGGGTGGAATTAAATCCTAGAATGGGTGACCAATTTTCAACTTGACTTGGTGCATGAGTTTAGTTCGGTAACTAGATCGGTTCTTGCACCAGTTTCCAGACTACATCTACGATCTCACCTGTGACTGGAACGGCATCATTGAACAATGCCTATCAACTAACTGGAACTGCAGCTCCATTGAGCTAACAGGCTTTTCCATAGTGCACGGTGCGAGGGGGCGATTTTTCGCAGAACTGCTGAAGAATTACAACATGCGCTTCGTGATCCCGATGCAGGCGAGTACGATCTGATGTGCAGAATATTCAATTATTGAGTATGTGTATCCAAGAATAGTTATTTCTGATGTATTCGATTTTGTTCTCTTGATATCTTTCAGAGCGAAATATTGCAAAATAAGAACTAGCGTTTATATATTCGGATGACGCCTACGTGTATTTGCTACAGCGTTAAAAGAGAACCGGGCTTGTCGAAAGAAATTTCANAGAGCGAAATTTCGAAAAATAAGAACTAACGTTTATATATTCGAATGACGCCTACGTGTATTTGCTACAGCGTTAAAAGAGAACCGGGCTTGTCGAAAGAAATTTCAGTCTATTTTTTTCACGACTCTTACATGATCTGGGTAACCCTTGGGCTTCTTCACGGAGGTCGACGAGCTCTACTTAAATTAGGCACCCGATCGACATCAGCTTCCATGCTGCATTCATTTCCGACTTCATGGTCTCCTGAGAGTATAAAGATGGTTGGTCAAAAGCAAATCATACCTGCCTTACATGTTGTTTATATGCTGCACTTCAAGGTCGACCGAAGCAGACATCGCGCAACTGTTACAGGTGCTCCCAGAGTCCTGAAGGGCACCTGTTGCAGATTTTGGCAGCATTAATAAAATTTTGTTTGTGTGACAATGATTACTTACTGGCACTTGCTTTCAAAATATTCTGATTAGTGGTTGGAGTAATAAACAATGGATTTAAATAATAATGCTGTCACCCAACAGTACACCTACAGTAACAGTAGGAGGTTATAGATATAAGATAAAATTTTCAGGAATACTTTATTGAAGTTACCGACACAATACATTTCCCCATCTAACGCCTTTATTGGACACAAGACACAATTTAATCTTGATAACTGAGTACATGACCGCGATTTAAAGAGCAAGACGGATTTCTCCGACGGGCCGGCCCCGTTATTTCCTCCACGTGTACTATACTATTTTGGTGGCAGTTGTAGTCCCGATGCTTTGCTCATGCAGGGCGCAGGCTTCAGTCGCGTGCTGTAGCGAGGTCGAGGTATCTACGGCTAGAGCGAGATCGATCGGATCTGTAGGACGTTTCGGCGAGATTTTGAGGCCCTTGCTATTGTCGGGTGGTCGGAAACGGCAGCAATCTCGCTTTGTTGGAATCAGTGCGTAATTTTTATCCTCATGCTGCTGTTGGTCTCTGAGTCTTCGTCGTCACTTTCTGGCGATTACCACGCGCATGTTGATTACACAATAACTATTATAAACCTTAATACTAACTATTGGGCAATTCTCCGTCTGTGGCCGGGGCCTAAGGGCCCCAAACACTAATAAGTCCGACTTGCGAGTCTAGCTCCGCTTATCTCCAAGCATCCCAATTCCGCTAGTGTATGGCACCTAACGAGCCGACGAGGGCCAAAGAAAGGCAAGCTTGTAGCTTCCACTGCTCGCTGTGGGGCTCGGCTCGGCAACGTTCGGGTATCAGTTCAGCAGTGTATTGTGTCAGAGATCATTTTAGATTAAGCTCTACCTGGAGATAGGGTTATGTGACTAAGGTCGTGAAGGATAAGTAAGACACATGTGTCTGATGACAAATCTTATATACGGGGTGGTTATACATGAGCTACGATACAGAGGTATAAGCTGCGACGTCGACCGTATGGTCGGAGAACTTAACCGACGCGTTACATTGCGGAGCGCTTTTCAAACACTGCGGGGGCCTTACTTAAAGTTGCTAGCCCTTATATAGCCTTCGCTTCCGCCCACTACTAAGGTCTGGATCGCGTGATCTATCTCCTGTCTTCCAGATGCTGACTAATGTCATCAATCTATATCAGGTCAAGTGAATATTGCGTATCAATTACATACAATTATAATGATTATAATGAGACGCCAGATTGATACTGGACAATTGTGCAGTACGATCAGACTACTTACTGTATTTAGTTTAGTTGCTACGCTGGCGCTAAGCTTTAAAGGTGTGGGCAGTCATTGTTGACTCATGAGCCCTGCTTATGCTATTTGTTCATGAGCCATGATTATGTAGACTCGAAATTTATATTTTGATGTTTTATGATTATATCTTTTTGTTTTGCTACAAAATTTTTAACTTTGTTTGACTGTACATTAAATGTCTCCACAGACATCGTTAAACAGGCTTGATAATAGAATAGAATAGAAGTGTCGGCGTTGAAGACATAGGCCCATGGCCTGTTGCCGATTCTTGAACTTTTCGTGACGTGATTCACAAGGGATCCGGCCTTTGGAACCCGATCTTTCCATAACTGACGATTGATTGAGATAGCTTTTTTAAGACTGAACATATGCTCCTGCATAGCTTCGTCTAGTCTGTTTTTGAAGATGTTCATACTCGGAGCTTCAACGATGCTATCAGGGAGGCTGTTCCACATGTCGGTGACTCGAAGCGAGAAGAAATGTTTCGTATGAAATTTATCAAATTCATGCGGCGGAATCTCTGTCTATTGACTAACCCTATTTTTTACTACAACGATCCTTCCTTCCGTTGCTTTTTGAATTCACTGAATTCATTCAACACGATAGCTGCAACTTCCTTCGCCTGACTCATTTTCACGACTGCACGCTATGAGCAAACTCAGCAAAGTACGAAGGTGTAAGGTGAAATGCCACCGAATTAGATTCGCGAGTCAGTATCGGCTAGCAGGACTCGGAACGCAGCCGTGCAAATTTGTGCACCCATCAGACCTGAAAGGAACGCCTAGCATATTTTCGGATTACCACCATTCAGCCGCGGATTAAGCCATCCGTTAGTAACTAGCCCATGACATCATCTTGCTATATATATCAGGAACTTTACGCCACCAAATTCTGAAGCGATTAGCCCAGAGAGTAATGGTTGTCCACCACTGAACGTTGCATCGAATCATCACTTCATACCCTGACTTTAGCTCGAACTGTAGCTAGCTGAAAACATCTCCGACTAACGAGCTCTCCAGTGTAACCGCATGAAACCTGTGGTGGTTCGGTGCCACTAGGAAAGTGACAAAAAAGGCAAGAAATGTCAAAAAAGTGCCCAGACAGAGAAAGGCGAAAAGGAAAAGACAGCAGGAAATGAAGATGGGCGCTTTGCGCGTAATTTGGTTGTTTGTGTTTATGGAGATGAGTGGGGACAGGGAACCCGTCAGGGATTTGATTGATATCTACGAGAATAAGGAAGTGTGGTTCGTGGTTCATTATTTACAGATTTTAACATTTATAATAAAAGGATGATTCAGTGGTTATGCAGATGAAGGTGTTGAGTTGCTCGAATGTCCGAGGGTAGGGCGAAAGGGGGGTTGGTTGTTACGTGAACAAAGGTGGAAGTGGGGACCTAATGCGAATAGTTAGGTTAGGAGCTTTTAAATGATTGATATTGCCTTGCCTTAGAGGGGAGCGCAGCCGTGCACCACCAATTTTGTGCACCAATTAGCCCTGAATCGAACGCCTTGGATCTCTCCGGACATCCACCAATCATCCGTGAACCACTCGGCTTTGTCTACCTCCGGCCTCGCATAGAACATGCCGTGCACCACCAGGCAGCGGATAGAATCTGACTTCCGGGCATCGTTAAATTGCGTAATTTTACGTTCACCACATCTGAGGTTAGGTTTCAAGATAACATAGTTCTGTTCCAAAATTTATCGTCCTTCGACAAGTGGCCGCTCGACCGAGGGCTGGTTCGACCCACGGCCTAGATACGGACGGCTTGAAGTGTTGAAGGTTACGTTCCGCAAGGCAGGAATCATGATGGTCCATTACATCCAGGGCAGTGGTGGTTTTTGGCAGGGGACCCCATTAGAGTCTGGCGAGGATTTTAGTTGATTGAAGAGCTGTGGTCATGTAGTTAAAGGGTGGACCATGTTTTATGTGCTATTTGATGGAAGACTAATTTTATGGGGGAATGTCACATTGTTCGTGTAGTGTTTGTGCTGGTGTGAAATTCGACCAACCAGTGGGTGTTTGCGATGGTTTTTAGGGCCTTGCTCACAAATAGAACATGATTTTTTACTCTTTGCTCCTATTTTCTACGCTCCACTTAATGGTAGTGGGATTTAGTAAAAAAAAGCGTGCATATTTCAAGATTTGCGCAATTTATGCAACAAAATGGGCGTACCTTGATATAATTTCCATTTGAAATTTTATTTCAACCTTGCCAGTATTATTTCATTAGTTGTGTTTTTAACGCAAATATTATTTTGTCATGAACGAATGTACGTCATTAATTATTTTAAAACGTTGGTATTTCATTGATAATGAAGAATCAAAAACCTTTAAATAGTAAAAATGACGCACATTTTACTCAACGAGTATACGAAAAAGTCGAAGAAATATACGTTAATAAACTGCAGTTTAATAACGTTAAGTAGTAGTTAAAACTGCAGGATATTAAACTTGCTTTAATGAAAAATTAAATTAAATCAATGACGGGAAAGTTAATATGGATTTTCATATAAATCATAACGGTTTCGATTTTTACAGGAGATCTTCTTGGCGTGGGAGCGGCACGCCATGACCGCCCCCGTGTCGGCTCTGCTGCACAATTTGACCGCAACTCTGCACGCGCGGGAGGACGAGATGAGGCGGAGGAGAGGCAGCAATGAAACACATCAGTTCTGCTCCTACAGCTTCACGAAGCTACTGAAAAATTTATCCAATATTGTCTAGCCTGATTTATTTTACTGAAATTTATTCATGCATTTTAATTTCATCACTACTTCTATTGCTGGAATAATTTTAGTTTCGCATGTGCTCTATAGAATATAAATAGTTTTGTTCTGACAAAAGACTGCTAAAGCAAGTGTCAAATGAAAAGTATCTTCGAGCTATTCAGAGTATAGTTTATTCAGTTAGGCCATGTGTAAGCACAGCTGGGCAGCGCTACTTTGAAATGTAGCGGCCGCTACCGCTATCGCTAGATGCTCCAAATGTAGCGAGCCCTACCGCTACCGCTACAATTGCTTAAATATAGCGCCGCTACCACTACCGCTACAGAAAATGTAGCGACCGCTACATGTAGCGCTCTACTGCCCACCTCTGTATGCAAGGCATAATCTGTTTCTGTATTTTAATTATACCAGATTTCTATTTTAGTTGGGGCAGCGAAGTAAGGGTACGCACACAGTGAAAGCAGGTTGCCAGCGTGCTGGTTAACTGCTTAGGCTGGCGCATGAAACCATAGAATACAGAAGCCTATCCGTACAGGTTTTCACTGTGAACACTTACATACATTATTATCTTATGTTCAATCTTGTGGCAGGTTGGAGCAGGTTGCCCGCGCGGGCAATAGCATGGTTTTTAACTCGTCCATAAATATAATTCCGTTAATGTCACTGATTTTGTCAATATATTGTATCTTAAACATTGACCTCGGCCTTATGTAGGGCTCAATCTGTTTCTGCGTTTTAATTATTCCAGATGTCTACTTTAGTTGGGGCAGCGAAGTAAGGCTGCATCATCGTACCTGTTTCGATGAGATGGTGTAGGTCTGCATTGGAAGACAGCAACATGCGCAAAGATAATTTAGATTAATGTATTAAGGGAATGATTGAGCGCATTTTCATGTATTTACTACAAACGTAATTTTACGTACGTTTAACATACGTCTTTTCAACATATTAATATCTTGTAAATCAGCAACACATACGGGCTGTAGTTCCTACGCTTACCGAGAGATCGGATTATATCAGGTAATTTTATGGCATGTACTTTCGCTTTAATCAAGTCTGTAGTGTTTCATGACCATAAGTCAGATCATTAATGTGTCTTAAATAAAATATAATCTTTAATAAATTAAAATATGTTTTTCTTTTGCCGGAACTTTTATCATAAAAGTTCGAAGTTTATTATAAACCTAATTTTTAAATTATGTCTATAACCAATATATTACGTGCATCATTGTAAAGGGAGCGTTTGGATCAAAAATCAAAATTTTGATAGTAGATAGCAAAAGAGGTGTATCGTCACACTTTCCATAAACAGCTTAAATCATAGGTTATACCACAATCATTTACCTTAAATCTTGCCCAACAAAGTTAACCAATTACCCCTGATCCTTCAATATTATTACGAACAATTACCCTCAAATCTTGTCCGACAAAATTAACTAATTACCCCTGATCCTTCAATATTATTGCGAAAAATTACCCCCGAATCTGCATAAACAGCTTAACAGGGTACCGATCATTTACTCCGAATCTTGCACAACAAAATTACTCCCGAATCATGAGTTAACGATCATTTACCCCGATTT
>NW_025935713.1:0-64835 GCF_000764305.2 Hyalella azteca | reverse complement strand
ATCAGTGATACGCGCATCACAGCTTGTGCGTACATCAGTGATACGCGCATCACATTTTGTGCATGCATCAGTGATACGCTCATCACATTTTGTGCATGCATCAATGATACGCGCATCACAGTTAGTGAGCGTGATACGCGCATTACAGATGGTGAGTGTATCAGTGGTACGTGCATCACAGATGGTGAGTGTATCAGTGATACGCGCATCACAGTTTGTGCGTGCATCAGTGATACGTACGCGCATCGCAGATGGTGAGTGTATCAGTGATACATGCATCAGGGATCTTGCGCGTATCCCTGAGGTACGCAGACGCCAAGCCTCGGCGTGCGCAGGTCATTACGCTGAGGCTGGGATAAAATGAGTCGCTGTGTAAATGAGAGCGGCCCTCGATTAGTTTCGTGTTTGAAATAAGAGTGAGTGTGGCCCTCACAGACGACCCTTGGAAGTATATCGCCCTCGGCCTGTAATCTTGGCGGCCATGTTGACAAAATGTCAGCAGGGTTAATGTAGCGGGATTAGCTAGCGGGAATGACGATTACTAAGACGGGATTTTCGACGTACTGATACATTATTATTATTATTGCCCATAAACATCAAGTGTATTTCTTAGGACAACAGATGACGACTTCGCAATATTAGTGATCGCTGTCTGTGTTGTTTGATGAGGAGCGTAGGCTAAAGGATGGCTGGTTGTTGTCTCGAGCGTGATTACAGTTTCTTTTATTGCTCTATCATGACATTCACGAGTAAATGTCCCTGCTTTAGTTATTTATCGGTTTAACCCTTTCGTCTCTGATATATTTACCGTCGTCAATGCTATTCGAACTTAGTGGTTTGGGACCGAGAAATCCCGTCAGGTATTAAAGGGTTAAGTTTTATTAGAAGTTTCATAATAAAGTTCCAAATTTAAAACTTTGCAATCTCATCGTCTTTGCAATAAACGATTCTAGCACGCAAATATTTATATGTCCGATGATTGGAATGAATTTTTAGGCAATTGGCGTAACTGGTAATCATTTATCAGACTGTAAGATTTTCTCGCGTACATGAAGTAATGCTTTCGTAAATTTTGTTTCGATTTAGGCATATTCTCAATTCCGTGATTCCTTATTGACAATTGTTACTCCCATAATTTCCTTTAACGTTGACTCAGAGAGCAAGGTAGGAATTTTTTATGTAACAGATAAAATTAAACCAAAAAACAGTAAGCATATTCACAGTAAATTATCCCAGAATTAAAATTATGCGAAACTGAATTGAAGCGTTGAAAAGAAGCTAATTTGGCAGACTTCGCTGAGCACTTCAATATCAAACGGTGGCCGTTGGCGAGCAAAGTACTTCACTGCTGTGTCAATCAAGTTCATTAAGACGTTTCTCCAGGCTGTGCCAATTAACATCTAATTAGAATTTAGAAACTCAAAGCAATGGACGCGAGAAAGAAGGCAGTCGGAGCGTGTAATGGCGGCTGTGCCTTGCGAGGCGACTACGTTAAGTTCGCCGGCTTCAAAGCCGAGGTAATTTTTGATCGAAAATGGTTTGGAATTGTTCCGAGTTGAAATAGTTCATCCATAGATCTTCTAACTAATTTCATGGTGTATTTACAAATTATTTCATTGCTATTTCAATTAAATTTGCTGTACTTGTATCTGCAGTTGGGATGCTATTTTTCCTCAAATCTGATGCTAAATTCTTTTACTCAAATTAAAACCAAAAATGATATAAGTCGATTAACAGAATGTCTCGTTATCCACATACCATATCTTGGTCAGGAATTCCTCAGTTTGATGTTTGTAATATTTCGTGTGTTAGTAATTATTGCTATTAGCTATCAATATCCAAGGCCGAGTTGAACACAGCGTTTCATTGTATTAGGCCATGCGCTTTCGCTGGCGATATCGGCATCCGCTTCAACGATAGGAAATCCGTTCGAGATACGGGCATGGTAAAACCGGGACACTCTGCGGCCTTCGTGACTGGGCATTTTTCCTTAAAATCAGGCCAGTAATAAAACAAATACAATGGGACATCATATTATTACATCATCATATATTCAATAGTGGGTTATGTTGCAAGGGATAGATGACAAATTGAGCAACAAGACATGACTAAAAGCATTACTAACAGCAAGTAAATAACTAACAACTAAATCGAAATTTCTTATCAGATAGGTCTACTCTTTAAATTAACCGTAAATGTATTTAACGACTAATGCACGCGTCTATACTGACGCGACTAAGTAACAATGCAATGTCTTACTTGAATGAAACATGAAGAACATTAAGAGAAGGCTAACTGATGTTAATGAATTAAGCTGGTGAACACAACTCAACCCTTCTAAGGCATGGAACAATTTTCTTCTCCAGAAAACAAATATGGTTTCTTAATCAGAAGCTTGAAGTTATATGAAGAGTAATTGTTAGTTTAGAGCAATAGCTTGCACGCTTCAACAGTCTTTCCTTCTTTCATTATTTCGACCAAATACCTGAAGAAAATGAACACATGCAGATCTGTCTTGGTCGGTGTTTTTATTAATTTAAGTGTGAAATCACTATAATAATTTGATAAAACTCTAATTGTAATTTGTTTCTATAAAATGAATAGAAATGGATCATTTTTTAATATGACTCCTTATTCATTATTCATAGGGGAAAATCATGCACTTACAAATTAAGATCCAGCTGATTGCTCAATCTTAGATCTTTTTTAGACGTAGGATACTTGATCTTAGTAAGGGATGATCGGCATGCAGAAGGCCTATCGTGACGCCACATTTTTTTTTCATCATGCATCATGCCAATGTGCTACTATACCATTAGAAATCGTGCGGCCATTTCCTGGGTTTTCAGTGCTGCTCCTATTGAATATGCTAGGGTTGAGAAGGGTGCAGTAATTTTCAAGAACTTCACTTGCATCAAATAAATAGAATCAATCAGAAATGAGACAGCAATTGACGACCAACTAAGCTCAGGATAAAAATGCCCTGCAGGAACCCAGTGGTTGGTTGGTTATGAACGATGCTGACGGCTGATGAATACATGACTTCGTCGGGAAGAGTGACCACCACAATCTCGGTACTTGGGTAAGATGCCATATCCCTTTTTGGACATGAATCTGTAAATGTGGTCACTGAAATTGAGTTATAATTACAGGTTGCACTTGCTTTAAGGTTCCTTTCTATTTCCTGCTGGCGGGGCGTCTCCGAATTACTCATCAACCACGCGAAGTTAGGGCATTCGCACACAAATTTGTTGTCAGCCACTGAATACACCTCAATGGACGGATGAATGACGAAGCCTTTGGCAGCAACAAATTCGAAAGTATTATTAGTCAGAACTAAATAACTTGGACGGTTTGCCTGTTGCTTCTTCTGAATGGAGGCCACGGCTCCTAATTGAATACTTTTAAAATAGTTTCCGACCAACATCACAGCGCTGATCTCACACTGATTGTCCATTGTAAGCTGGAATGCGCCGGTTCCAAAAGTTGAAACGCGATTTCCATAGAATATAACAAATGAAAACCAATCTGAGGAGATGGCTTTTGGATGCAAAGCAGTTATGTTGCAGAAATAAAAATGCAAACGAGCTCCAATTTCGGGCAGAGGTAGATTATCTACGGACTCCAAGCTGCGCGCCATGACATCACTCATCCTATCTGAGGGAGGGATCCGGATATCAATTTTAGGACAGTCATTGTTGGCTGGCAGCTGGGGAGTCCTGATGATTTTAACAGCTCCATCTGCGAGACTGGATATGCTTGTTCGAACAAATGCCATTTCAAAAAGTGCGGGCAAGTCACTGATTGCACTGGTATGTATATTTACGATATCACTGTCGGCAAATTCAACCGTACGCAAATTTGGCAGGCCAGAAATAGAGTAGGATGACACATTCCCAATGTAGTTATTTATGAACCGAAGTTCTGTCAAACGGCTGAGACCTTCGAAAGATTTGGGCGGAATTGAATCAAATAGACATCGCTCAAACGTGATGCGGGATATGGACGTGTTCCAGGACTGGTTAGGTGGGTTAGTCAGGATGATCTGGGCGCCGATGAAGGTGACAGTGCGGGGCCCGATGCCATGCTCCAGCAGGTTCCAGGATATATCCAGCGCCGACACTACTTCGCAGCCGCTCCTGTCGATGGTCAGCGCATCGACGTTTTGTACTCTCTGCGTAAGAAATAAGAATATAAAAATCTAAATCTTGAACCGATTCAACTTTCAAATAAAATGAAGCCCAGCAGAGCATTTTCGTTTGTCCTACGGTTTTCCAAATCGCCAAAGATTAGTAGACCAAACACTTGTAATACTTTTTTTCGTTAATAAATGTAACTTTAATGCAAGCCTCTGATGATAAATGTCATTCGACTGAGTCTACAACGGCAGCCTGTTGTCTATAAAATTTGGCAATAACTGAAATAAATGGAAGGATAAGTTAGGACACTTTTTCTGCATATTATCATTTATAAGGATATAAAAGGTAAACTATTATAGAGTGGTAAAAAGTAGGTATAGATTCTCCTAAATTGTGAAATAATACCTGCTGTAAGGACTGCATGCAGGTGCACATGATGTCCATGGAGCCGGGATTTCTGCGAGACGGAGTGGCGGAGCAGTTCTCATTTCCTTGACACAATATTTCTGAAGTCAGTGAAGCAAAGAACAGTGCGCGAAAAATATAATTTCCCAATCTCTTCATATTGATCGATTTCTTGATTATTTTTCAAACTGACACAGTTTTCCTCTAACGGGAATCAAGCAATAACGATAAAAAATCAATGACGGATTTATGGAACAAACGACTTATTGCATCTGAGGCTTTCACATGTATCGCTAAATTATGATTGCTTTTAGTTCATTCAAGTCTTGCAGCCACTGCACATTAATATGAAGTTGAATGCAACAAGAACAATTATACTTCTAGCTTTTCTTGCTTGCGCTTGAATGGTGTACCTCACGCCGTAGGGTGCCGCACACTGACTACACTAGACCAAGCGCGCGCACTGAACGTATCGCTGCACTGGACTTTCTGAGCAAACATTGCACACTATTTCACCTTCGAATCACTAAAGAAGCAAATTTATTTGTTTCCGATCCGGAAAGAGCGAATATTTATATTAATATAGGTCAATTTGATATAACTTCTGATTGCACATGCATCATTTCCTATTGAGAGGTGACAGCAGCGCTGCCGACACTAATTATATATAACGACACTAGTTATATATAGTGCATAAACGACACCAGTATATCTTTTCCGGTAGGGAACCCCGGCGTGCAACGACGGTAATCCGGTTGAATAACTGATTGAGTTACTTACGACTTTTTTCATTATAAATCGCAAATTTAAATGCACGTGAGTAGCGTTACGATCTACTTTTTTTAACACTATTTGTAAGACATATGGTGTCATTGTGGCCAAATCTGGACTGTCACCGACTCTGTAGATGGCAGAAATATTACAGCTGGCTGGGCTTTGGCCCTGCGACTCACTGCTGAAATCTCGCTGTTCTTTATCACCCGCTTCCTCGCCGATTTGACCGGAACTCATGCCATTCTGAACTTGATTTCAATCTGACCATTCTGAACTTGAGCAACTCGGCCACCTGCCGAAGTATTGATAGTATAATTATATATGTGAATGCAGTCCGTCTATGATAATGATTTGTATATCCTATGTGTAATATTTTAACTAGGGTATTTGTCATGCCTTCTCATATATTGCATAAGTGTCATGCCGCGTTGATCGTTGTGGAGAATATGCGTTTTAATCCTGTTAAATTTTTGCTATCAAATAACCTGCTATCGTCTACTTTCGTCTGAATATAAATGAACCGTTTTAATACTTGACTAGACCATGCAGAAATTTCATCGAACTGTTTTGTAAATTTTTTTTAGACTTTCTGAATTAAAATTTAAGCGCATGAAAAAAGGATTGTTCGTGGCTACAATGCGTTACGTGAAATTTGTATCAATAAATTTTATTACATAACATAACAATGATATAACATAGTGATGACAGCGCTGAAGTGTAGGCTTGATGGGGCCTATCGCCGATTCTTTTACTTTCTGTGCCTTGTTCACATAATATCTAAAATCGTTTCTTTTGACCGGATCTTTTTATGACTGACGATAGTTTGAAATAGCTACTAGACTTCCACCGGGTTCGATATGGTGCTAGGCATTTCAAGTCTGAACATATATTTTTCATAGCTTTATCTAGTCTGTTCTTGAACGCGTTCATACTTGGAGCGCCAACGATGTCATCGGGGAGGCTGTTCCATATGTCGGTGATTCGAAGCGAGAAGAAATCTTGTAGCGTGAAGTTGCAGCGCAGTTTTTTTTAGTTTATAGCCGTGGCCCCTGGTGTTGGTTCTTGTTTCAAATTCTAGTAATCCTTCGGGAACCTTGTATAAAACATGAGTATACTTATATACTTCAATGAGGTCCCCACGCAGACATCGATATCTGAGGCTTGGAAGCTTCATAATCTTTAATATTTCTTCATAGGACTTGTCCTTCAAGCCTGGAATTATCCTTGTTGCACGTCTTTGAACATTCTCTATTAAATTTTTGTCCTTTTCAAATCTCGGTGACCACACAACGTTTCCAAACTCTAGATTCGGGCGCACGACAGCAACTAACAACTGCTTCATCGCTTCTGCATCTAGGAACTCGTATGAGCGTCTGGGGTTTGTTAGGTGTGAGGCTTGGAAGGTTTTACGGCAAAGTACATTGAGAGGTTTGGATTGATAGTCTGATAGAATAATTCAGTTTTTAATGCTGACATTTTTAATTCTGTGGAAATCTATTTTAGTCACTGGGTGAAATTTAGGACGCTTGATACTGTGCCAGAAATTGTTTGAGAAGAACTTGTTCTTTCTCATGCAATAGAGATGGCAACAAAATCATTTCATTCGTGATGTCTCCAAAAAAATTTCCGTATTTAGTTACCATATACTATTTAGTATACTCATCTTTTTCAATGACGTCTTCAACAATTGCTATAAGTAAATTTGTATCAGTTCAATTGTTTATTTGGTGACGTTGCTGAGTCCAATTCAAGAGAGGAGTCCTGTCATTCGAACAGATAGTTGAAGCTACATTATTCATATCATAACATACTAGTGATGTCTGCGCTGATGAATAGGCCTGATGTACCCTGTCGCCGAATCTTGCACTTTTCGTGACGTGTTCACAGGAGATCTGAATACAGGTCCTTTGAGCGGATCTTCGAAATTGACGATATTTTTAAACAGCCATTAAACTCCCAACCAGGCCTGCCTTCAGGAACGTAGCCTTCAACACTTCAAGCCGTCCGTATCTAGGCCGTGGGTCGAACCAGCCCTCGGTCGAACGGCCACTTCTCGAAGGACGATAAATTTTGGAACAGAACTATGCTATCTGAAACATAACCTCAGATGCGGTGAACGTAAAATTAACGATGCCCGGAAGTCAGATTCCATCCGTGGCCTGGTGGTGCACGGCAGGTGTTGGTCAAGGCCGGAAGAGGACAAAGCCGAGTGGTGCACGGCTGATTGGTGTAGGTCCGGAGAAATCCAAGGCTTTCGATTTAGGGCTTATAGGTGCACAAAATTGGTGGTGCGCGGCTGCGCTCCCGGACCCGCCTGCAAACTCGCATGCGGACTCAAACGCAAACTACATGCTCAATTTAACCGGTCATAGATCCTTCTATACTGAACGGATTTGCTTGAGTTTTGGAGTATAAGTAGATATTATTGACGCGCTGCTATAGGGAATGTTACAAATTTTCTCATTACTTCGTTTTTGATCAAAACGAATAAACGCAATTTTCAGCAACCAAACTAGTCGTAAGTCCTTCAATACTGAACGGATCGGCTCGAAGTTTTATCAATACTCTTAGTTTTTAGTAGTTTTTTTATCAACACTCTTCGATGGAAATAATTACATATTAAATAATAAATTACATCATGTTCAATTAAAACGAAAAAAAAAAATTTTCCAGGCCACCGAACCACCGAAGTGTTGATTCAGTGAGTTATGAGTTGGTGCTAGGTATTTAAAGTCTGAACATATTTTTCCATGATAGCCTATTCTTGAACGCGTTCATACTCGAAGCGTCAACGATGTAATCAGGGAGGCTATTCCACATGTCGGTGACTCGAAGCGTCAAGAAGTGCTTTCGCGTGAATGAGTTGCATAGCAGTTTTTTTATTTTATAGCCGTGGCCCCTGGTGTTTGTTCTTGTATCAAATTCTAGTAATCCTTCTGGGACCTTGTATAAACTATGGTATAAATTATTAGTATACTTATCTACTTCATATCATAACGTAACATAGTGATCTCGGCGCTGGATTGTAGGCCTGATGTGGCCTGTCGCCGATTCTTTTCCTTGTGGCCTGTCACCGATTCTTTCGTGCCTTGTTCACAGAAAATCTAAAATCGTGTCATTTGACCGGATCTTTTAATGACTGAAGATAGTTTGAAATAGCTACTCGATCGATTTCCACCGGGTTCGATATGGTGGTAGGCATTTCAAATCTGAACATATATTTTTCCATAGCTTTATCTAGTCTGTTCTTGAACGCGTTCATACTTTGAGCGCCAACGATGTCATTGGGGAGGCTGTTCCACATGTCGGTGATTCAAAGGGAGAAGAAATATTGTCGCGTAGAGAAGTTGCAGCCCAGTTTTTTAGTTTATAGCCGTGGCCCCTGGTGTTGGTTCTTGTTTCAAATTCTAGTAGTCCTTCGAGGACCTTGCATAAACCATGAGTATACTTGTATACTTCAAATGAGGTCCCCACGCAGACGTCGATAACTGAGGCTTGGAAGCTTCATAATCTTTAATCTTTCTTCATTGGACTTGCCCTTCAAGCCTGGAATTATCCTTGTTGCACGTCTTTGAACATTCTCTATTAAATTTTTGTCCTTTTCGAATCACGGTGACCAGACAACGTTTCCAAACTCCAGATTCGGGCGCACGACAGCAACAAACAACTGCTTCATCGCTTCTGCATCGAGGAACTCGTATGAGCGTCTGATTAGTCAAAGAAGTTTGTTGAATGTGTTAACTTGCGTTTCAACATGCTTAGAAAATTTCAGCTCCTTGCCGACATAAACTCCGAGATCTTTTTCCACACTGGACTTTTCAATCATTGCAACCATGTCTTCTCATACTGTAATCTTGCTGTTCATTGTTCTTCCCGAAGTGAAGTACTTTACACTTGTCAGCATTAAACCGCAGCTGCCACGTATCAGCCCAGTTAACTAAACTGTCAAGATCTTCGAGCAATTGCGCCTTATTTGACGCATTCTTCACTGAATTATAAACTTTTGTGTCGTCGGCATAGGGTGGATAGCTAGAGGTCACAGTGCGATTCATACAGTATACCTTCCCGAGCGTAACGCAGCCGGACATCTTCACGGCTTTCGACACATAGCGCCCACCACAACAGCGCCGTTCAGTCACAGACTCACAGGCACTGGTTCACAGCGCCGGAGCACAACTGGCCGGAGCGCAAAAGGCCCTACCGCAACAGCTACTCCTAACGTAACGTAACCTAACCTAACCTAAACTAACCTGCGCCGCCTGCTGCGGTAGGGCCTGTTGCGCTTCGGCCAGTTGTGCTCCGGCGCTGTGAAGCGTGGCTGTTCTGTGCAAAGCGGATTTACTGTTAGCCGGAGTTACCCACAGCTCATTGATCTGGGGCTATTTATATACATATATTGCATGCTGATGGTTGGCGTTGGGCCCAGGGCCTGTTTACGAGTCAATTTTGTTACCCACGGCTGTGCTTCCATCTGAGGCTATGTGTAGATATTACATGCTGATGGTTGGCGTTGAGCCCAGGGCCTGTTTAAGAGTCAATTTTGTCACCCACGGCTACGCTCTCGTGGCACGCCGCTGCGCACTGATGCCCAGTCTGACACAGTTCCGTTAATACTGACACGTTGTCGTCTACATACTAGAAAATTTCTGATCCATTGTAGTACGNATTTATTTACCACTTGAAATCGGCAAATACAACTTACAAGTATACTTAAAGGATTCCTAATACTGTCTCTTATACACATCTAGATGTGTATAAGAGACAGGGTTACTTCCTACATTATTTACAGGCCTTGATCTACGGACATCATTCCTACTAATTACTTGTCCTCCATCTCCTCTGACTGTCCGTAAGCAGCCGGTGTTGTCTTGACAGCTTGGAAATGATTGACCTGATTTTCCGCGCCTTTCCGCCTGATTCTTTCCTGCCACTTCTTACGAAAAACCGCCCTCTTTAACGGGGTGGAATCTTTCTTTACAAAAACTGACTTGTAATCAGCGGATTCTCCAAGCTTTCTCGCTGTTTTCAGCACGCTCCAGACCTGAGCAGAATCATTTACAGTCACCAGCAAAGGTCTGCATGTGTTGGCAGCATCCTTCGAGCGTAGCCTGTTGCAGGCTGTAACATCAATTGGTGCGTTGAGTACCTTGATACGACAGTCTACAACAAATGCGGTGTCCTCCATCACTCGGTCCTTCGCATCAGATGCGGTGCTTTCGGGAATCTCAAACCAAACCAGGTTGGCCTTCCTACGTTCTCTATCAAGTAATTCACGTGAGCTTTCGCTAGTGACTTCAGATAAATCAGCTGTCTTGTTCTTTACTTCCATTTCTACTACTTACGTTACTTCTTTACTTCTACTACTTTATTTATTACTTTACTTCCACTTCTTATTTATTACTTTACTTCTACTACTTCCATTTCAATGAGGTCTTCAACAATTTTCAGTTATAATATAAGATTAGTGTATATCAATGAAAATGAACACAATTTAAATTTTTGAACGACTATAGTTTCTTTATAATTTTTTTTTGTGTCATGTGATGTATGATTGTCACCTCACGTAGTCCTCAGAATTAACAAAAATTGAGAGGACCACGTACAACTCTCGTCACATTTACTTTTATCGTAGAGACTGTTAGTAAACATGATGCCAGAATAACAGTACATCCTTAACTATGTAATAAATTTATCTATTGATTTGAAATCGAATTTTCTGTAAGTTTTGTAAAAGAATCCCATTTATTTTGATTTAGATTACCTTCTGTTATTCCTCAATTTTTGCGAACTACCAAATGAAATGAGCCTTCTCGCTGCGGGCTCAGCGGCTGCATCTTGCGACTTGCGACTTGCGAGCACAGTTGTTTAGATGCTTTATTAAGTCCTAACTTTTTGTTGAGAACATGTTTTTTTTGTTAATGTATGCAGTTCATCATCATGTGTGACGTGTCCAAGTGGATAAAAAAATGCCTTTAATAATTTTTAGCTGTGCTAGGTATAATGGTCGACAATCGATGAATCGACATGCATATGAGTAGGTATGACTAAATGTAAAGTGTAAACACTGGCAGCTGGCTGACTGGCTAGGACACTGGCAGTGGCAACTTCACTGGCAAGGAAAATAACTCCAAGTCTCCAGACTAGGCTACCTACCTAACTGTCCAGTCAGTCACTCCAGTGCATAGTGGCAAAGCAGAGAGTTTTTTAGACTCTCCCTCAAGTTCATTTTTGAGTGATTGAGTCCTATTAGTAGACCAGTAGGTATTATTGCAGATTAACTACATCCAAAAAAAAAGGGTGTTTTTTTTNTTTGGTAACTGGTAGAGCAAGGTCAACTATCAACTTTGACACATTTTTGGATGTTCTCACTGGGTGACTGTGACGCACACTGTCTCTCTTTGGATCTCAACATTTTCCTACCAGACAGCCCACTGCCCAGACCTAGTGTTTTTGGCAATAGTATGGCACGTAATAGTATGACATCACTATTTCAACCATCAACGAATGTGTGGAACTAAGAAAAAGCTCAATATAAAGGAAAAAAATCAAGACGTGTTGGAATTACCCACGATGTCGGAATATACCGTGTTTACCCTAGCTCCCAAATCATAAAATGACCTATTTTTGACAGATTGGAATCTTGCAGCCCTCTTGTTTAACTTTTAAGTGTGAATGCAATGACTTTTTTATACAAGTTAATCCTAACTGTCCTGGTCTGTCCAGGCCCCAGGGTGCAGAGGGTGCAAGCAGCATTGCCAATTATTGGCAACGCTGGTCGCTGAATAGGGTAAATGTGGTATATTCCAACACATTAAGGACATACCTAGCAAGAAATGAATGGCTATAAAAATATCACTGTATGTGCAACTCAAGTTTTGATTGCTTTACATCACTCTCAAAACACCACACTACATGCCAGCATTGATGAAACGTCACAAACTGTTGCCATATTTATTAAAAAGCCTTTATAATTCAAACCTACAAAATTCCTGAATTCGGATGCTGTGCGTGACTAAATTTGGCATATTGTGATACTAATTCCGGCAGCGCTTCAAACTCTATTAATTTGTAATTTCGGCACCCTGTGTTGGAATTCTGACGCCCTGTGTGAGCTGTATTGGAATACATCACAGCTCGGAACAAGCTTAATTAAAAAATTTTAATTTTCTAATTAAGCTTTTGATAAAGAGCTATTAAGCGATTAATCATGGGGATGCATCTGCCTACATGGGGATGATGTCTCGCAATCTCTATTTTAGGATTGCAGAACATAGAGGGAGGAGTTGTAGAACTGGTCACCAAGTATTGCGCCCCCCTTATTTTGCTGTGCAAACTTGCGCCCAAGCAGTGCAATGTTCCAATTTCTGATAGTGACTTGAAAGTTTTATCTTCCACTGCCAGTGTTTGTGATTTGCACATTTTTTATCATTGTACATTTTTAAACAGTTTCAATTGAAAAAAAAGCTGCCTAGTTTCAATTCAGCTGCCTAGTTGAAAAGCTGCCTAGTTTCAATTCAGCTTTTAGCTCTTACCCAATTGAAACTGTAAATAGATAGCTTTTACCATTTAGGTTTTTTTTTTAACCTTGACTGTACTAATTACTGATATATTTGTGTTCAAGCGTTTCAAACTGACGATAGAGCTGGACTCTGAAATGTTTTCTATAAAGATAGTAGTATGAATTTTTGTGGAATTTTCTTTGATTTTAAGTTTCTAGTTTCTTCAAGCCAATCCAAAAATGATTCATATCTTAGCAATTGGTAGCAGCTTGCATCATTTCTACTGCACCAAATGAGTAACGTAATTACTTTTATCTGTTTTGTGTATAAAAATTTATGCCTAATAACAACCGTAATTAAAGTTATCTCAACATCATGTGTGCTTGGGCAGGTCATTCATTAAAATCTAACTTGTACACCTTCTGTTGGAAGAATCTTCCTGCCTGGAATTTGCTTGTGTTGCTGAAATTTAGTGCCTGCTAATTTGTGTAGCATTAATATCTTCCTAATCTCTATTCTGTTTTGTGCAGAATGGCACCCAGCACATCATACCTGTCTGGGCCATGCTCATTGTGCTTAAGAGTAGCTAAATGGTTGCCCGTCATCTTTATTGTGGCCATTGTGGTGTGGTCCTATTATGCATATGTCATTCAGCTCAACATACGTAAGTTATTAAAGTTTTAACTTTTTTCTAGTCTTACAATTATTCAAGTTGACAGAAACACTTCTAGACTGTAACTCTTCAGTTCTTGATATGATTGCAATTATAAAATATTTGCTGAGAAATTATAATCTTTTCATCTGTGAAACTTGAAAGTACTACATATTTATGTATGTATATGCTCTTGATTTTGCGAAATTATAATAATAAAAAAGTTTTTAGTGATGAATTCATTGGTGCTGCAATATTATTGAATGGTTCTTATCATCAAGATCACTTTTCTCTTTCCAGTTACTATAGAGAGCATTGTGAAAAAAAGTGAGTACTAACTAGTTTAATTTGTTAACCCTATTGTGTGTAATATACTAATATTCCATTACAAATATGTCATGTATATGATATACCTATCTATCTGTATTTATCAAATTTGTCATAACCACTTGTATGTTGAAATCCATACATGAATGCAGTACTGCACTTGTGTAGTATCATTATTTACCTACTACATATACCCTGTTATATATATATTTACCTACTACCTTACCCTGTATTTGGTAAGCTCTTGAGCCCCATGCTGTGAGTGTTGTTGGTGTTTGTGCAGCTCTCTATCTTCTGGTCTACCACGTCCTGCTTATCCTCTTTGCCTGGTCTTACTGGCAAACAATCTTCACAGAGATTGGCTATGTTCCTAAACAGGTGAGTTTTTTAGGGTTGTTCCCAGTTAGACTCTTAAATAATTCATTCAATTATAATTTTAAATCTCTTGAAGCATTATAAAAATTATAATAATTTCTAATCAAATATTATCTAATATAATTATCTAGAGTGAATATTAGAATTATCTAGAATGAATTTTCAGACCTTTTCTACAGTTTGATCTGTCATAGCCTCTGTTGAAATAATCATGAGTCTACTAGGTACTAGTTTAGGTACTTCTTCTTTTCTCATACAAGTAAAGTAATGCCTCATGTTGGCTAGTCTCTGTTTGCTAAGGAGCCTGTTTTTAATCTGCAAGCTCATGTTCATTGTAAGAAATTTTGATCAAGATTACAAGCGGCCGAGATGACAAATGACATTTCATTTGCTTTTTGTCTTTATTAAGGGGAGCGTCTACCCTAAAATTTTGGATTTGGCTGTTCCGGTTTTCAGTCTCATCTTAAAGCTGACACTCTAACCCATCCAACGGTACCAAAACCATCTCTGTGCGTTGATTTATGCGTTCACGACAGATCCCGAAAGGGAGGGGGGTGAGGGAGTTCTTTCACATTTAACATGGTGAATAATTCCCGTATTGCACTATAAATAGCTAGTCTACAGACACTCAGCTCCAGCAACCTTGCGGCAGTCGTACGGGGTGGTTCTTGCACCGTCGCTCTCACCATCATTGACAGAAATTGAGCTCCAGTATCGTCTAGTCGCATTCCTTGCCGTCTTGAATGCCGATTTCGAGGCGCCCGGGACTTTTTCGCGCTCTACTGAACATTCACACTTATTGTCACTGGAAACCTATCTCCTCCTACATTTTTGAAGCTACAACAATGAAACATATACCTTTCGATTCGCAAAAGAAAGATCTAAAAAGTGGTCTTTGTCGTTTTTAATTTCGTCATAGTGTGGATTTTATTCTGCAAAAAGGGGGGTGATGGGGGGGGCAAAATCGAAAAATTTTCGAAAAATGTACAAAAAATGCCCCCACACCCACAAAAATGAAAAATTGCAAAAACCACAAAGACCAGTTTTTTGATATGGTCTTTACGCATCGAATGATATGTGTTTCGATGTTGTAGCGTGAAAATCCTAGGAGGAGATAGATTTCTACAGTACCCCCATTTTTGGCAGTTTTCTAAGAATGTCACGTTTTCTTTCATTTTTTTCGAAAAATTCACACGAACAAAAAAGTCTTAGAATTCTGTTTTACATATACGTACCAAGTTTCAAAGTGATCTGTCTGTAAATAACCAAGATAAAATTTGGGGTAGGCGCTCCCCTTAATAGGTATGTGTTTTAATGTACAGAGGTAGAAGATTTTAAATTTGCTTTTCAAATTTTTCCATTATCAAGAGTACTACTGCAGGTGAAATAATGCTGTACATCCATGCAATTGACAATGTCCATTACTAAAGGAATGAATGAATTCATTCTTCCAAGAATTAAATATAATTGGCCTGCCCTCTCAGTGTTTGGAATAACAGTGATACAATTTTGCAGTTCCGCCTGCCACCAGCAGAGCTGGAGGCGTATGAATGTGCCCCTACAGAAGGGGACAGACGCGAGGTCCTGGAGCGGTTTGCTGCCAAGCACGGCTTGCCAGTCTCCAACAGAACCATGACGGGAGGTAACTGCTCCTTTCTCCTCTCTTCCTTGGTATCCTTGATGGGTGTTGTAGACGTACGTAGCAGTCCCAGGACAAGCGGGAGCGCCGCGCTCATATTTCCTTCCTTAATTTTCATTCAGCATTTTTCGAGCAATTTAAAATTGACCGGAAATGTTTGTTTATGTTTGATAGAGAGCAAACTAGTTCATTTAAGGATTTTAATCATGCTTGTAATTATCAAAAGATTTGGTTACTTTGGTGGTGTCTTAACAGGTTTACTTTACTTAAACAGATCGTTGAATTGAGTCAAGGACTAATTTAGTAAAATAGACGATAGGTATTTTAATACAGACTATTAGCATAAATATTAATGAAATATTGAACAATGAGTTACATTTTTTACTCGTATATCTTAATAACCGCAGTTCATTTATCCAACGCTTAATTTAAGCACTAAGCTTCTCAATGTTTTCAGACATCCGTTACTGCGAGAAGTGCTGTCACATAAAGCCTGATCGCTGTCACCACTGCTCGGTGTGTGGCGAGTGTGTGCTCAAGATGGACCATCACTGTCCTTGGGTCAACAACTGCGTCTCATTCACAAACTACAAGTTCTTCGTCTTGTTCTTGGCATATGCCTTCATTTACTGCATCTTCGTGGCAAGCACAACACTCGAGTATCTCATTCGCTTCTGGCGGGTGAGCATTTAGTGCATATGCCGAGAGTTGACATGAACCATACTTGCCTTGACGCCCATACTCCCCGTTGTACAAATTATAGTTTGTGACTGAAACAATCGTACTTTCAACAGTTTTTCTCTCAGCTGAACTAATTAGACTTGAATTATTCAGCTCGTTATCCGTCTTTAAATTTCAGAGTAAACATGTTTGGATTTTATAATTTAAATTCATGAAAAATACAGTGGGGGGAAATAAATATTCGTACACTTGAAAAATCGTATNCAGTCTGACCTGCAAGGCGCCGGCAAGTTCCACATCCTGTTCGTGTTCTTTGTGTCGATTATGTTTGCCATCAGCCTCGTGTCGCTTCTTGGCTACCACATCTTCCTCATACTCAGGAACAGGTCCACTATTGGTAAGTCATTGACAGCTTCATGTATACTCACATTTATACATGCCCGATATGTTTCCACTTCTGATCGGCGTTACTGCTGTCGAGGTCATGTTACACGCTACATATTTGTTAGTACGGCTATCTAACTAAGATCGGCATCACTGTTGAATAAAAACGCCTCTGAATTTTTCGGTTCCAATTATCTATTTTGATGACATCTACTTAGTAGGAGGTAAATATTCACTTCCTTGCCGAGGCATTTCATTTCCATATATTTTTATATCATCACTTGGCAGACACTTGCGGTCACGACGTTTCAATTATTTCTTGTCGTGCAGAATCTTTCCGCGCGCCAATATTCTACATAAACCATTCATGGTCGCAAGACAAGGAGGGCTTCAGCCTCGGTGCCTTCAACAACTTTTTAGAAATATTCGGGGATGGCAGACGGCGATGGTTCGTGCCAGTCTTCACCAGGTGAGGGACTCCACTGAGGTTTGCTCTTTAGTTTAGCTAAGCTATCGAATCAAATTGTTTTCTCTTTATCATTTTCATCTTTTTCTTCTTGTTTGGCATCGCTGGAATATGAGAGTGTTTATGCTAGAACAGGCGATGCTCTCGTAAGTTCTATTCACTCAACGTTCCGCCACTTACTTTTCGCCTTCCGATTATTCCATTCTTGAAAAGGCTTTGCCATGGCTCCACCTCGTCCTATATTTTTCAATTTTACAATTATTTCTAGTATCTTTGAAAGGTTTTGGGCATTTTTTATTTATTTTATTATTATTATTATTATTATTATGGGGGGCTAGAACGTATCGTGTTGACCAGTCGTGTGATCCATGTCATTTCTGGTAGCGCTAATGTCAGCATTAAACAGAAGTATACCTATATTTTTTCTTCTTACTTATGCCATTTGTGCATTATATTGTAAGATTATTTTGAAACGTTTGCTTCTGATATTATCAACGTAATTATTATTGTGATTAGTTTTGAAATAAGTTTATCTAGAAATATTCTTTATTTCCGCTAGCATTGGGGTTTGGTTTGTTCCATTGTAAGGTTCAGCTCGTTTCTACTTTCAGCAAATTCTCTTTGGTTCTTGCCTTTTAAATTGATCTAAATTTATAGATATCGCGGTGAGATTTTGTGCTGTTTATTCTGTTGAATTCAATGCAACAGCGCTGGATGAAGCTAGAAGCGTTCTTGAGACCTTGGGTGTATTTTTTCACTGTATTATTTACTTGTATTTTGCACTGATCTGGTAAAAGCTTAACAGCTTTGATGGTTTTTGTTTTCAAGGGAAGAGACTACCATTCAAAAAGATAGGTACATTGTAGGCAGGGAGAAACTGATGCTGAAATTGTTTGAGTTTCGTTCAATGAATTTCTTAGGTTCGTTGCTGCTTTTTCCTGCTAAATCTTCAGTGCTGTTTATTATGATCATCACAGATGACGAATCTGAATTCTTAGTTCGGTTTTCTGTGTTGCACTTATCGCTTGCACAAAGATATAGGTATCGCTGATTGCCGGATTGTTTTTTTTAGTGCTTTGCCTCATCTTGATCTTTTTTCTCCCTAGTGAGAACGCCTAGCCTACCACTTTTTTTTATCTTTTTGAAGTATTTTTCTGGAACTTTTACCTCTCGCTTGCCATATTTTAAGTCATCTCATTGCCTGACTCTTATTATCTGATGTCATTGTGACTAGAGTCAATTCTGTTCGTTTTAAGAGCTTGCTTGCTTTCTTGCCAGTTTTTGGGCAATAACTTTCAAAATAGTTTTATCTGAGAATAAAAAATCTTAGCGTTTGATGGGAAAGAAAATATATTTGCCTAATGGCAAATATATTTTGGTTTATCACATAGGAAGATTTGATATTTATCTTCGTGTACTTGGATTACTACATCTGTATCAGTGATACCGTAAAATGGGGTAACTTAGACCACTTTTTTTATAAATGATGCCATTTTTTTACTAGCTAAATTAAACTTGAATTGAAACATGCAAAATACAGGTCTATACTCTAGCTTCACTTTTTTTCTGAAACTTTCCGCCTTCAATATTTTTTTTCTAGTGTTCAACTTTCATACGTTTGTTTTAGATGAAAAGTGAAGTCATGAGAATTTGAATGAATATGTATGTAATTCTCTGATTAGGCCAGTTAATTGAATATCTGTAATTATTTAATGTAGCCGGTCAATTTTATTTATGTAAATATTTTATGTATCCCGTCAATTTGATGTATTTGATGCAGTTGGTAAATAGAATTTACTTTATTATTTCCGTTGCCGGACAATTGAACTTGTGTAACTATTTGATGTAGTCCGTCAATTCCTGTCCCTACTTTTAGGTACCTTGCTTCTTATGTTTTCCTCTGAAGCTCCACTTGTTTGTTATGTATGAATGAATGGTCTTTCCAAGATATTTACATTCAAACCCTATTTTAACTCTCATTATTTTTATTCTCGTTTCATTCATAGTTTTGTAGTTTCATTCTGAGTTTCTATCCTGATTGTTGTCATGTCGTATTCATCCCGTGTCAGCAATGTTAGGAAAAGCTGCCGGTCCGCATGATTTGTATGACAGTTCAGGTCATGTTCATTCATATTAATAAATTCTCGCCAAAACTACTCGAGAAATTAAAATTCAAATAATCTTCTTGAACTAAGAATGCAATAAACTTTTAGACTAACGTTGATCAGCATTTGGCGTTCAAGGAAGTCCTGACACAGTACTTCATTGAGCAATTTTTAGAAGTCTCCGTTTGACTTGAACAGATGTGATACAGTCAATAATTACCGGTATGTGATATTCAAATTAATGATGTAATGAAGCGCATTACGTGCTCATAACTTCACTTTGCTCAGTCCCGTTGTATTATGCGTGGCTTGGTTATCATTAGCCATAATTCAGAGAATGGAGTCATTAGTAGCTACTAAGTGAATCACTCCCCAGCTTGGGTGACGGTGTCACTTATCCGCTCAAGTTTGATCGCTCGCCTTCTTGCTATGGTGTCTCTACCTCCTCCTCACCTCCAACACAACCCTCACCACCACCACCACCACCACAACCCCTCTCCTCTTCATCATCGTCACCACCATCGTACGGCAGCACCAACTCTAACAGGTACTTAATATTCCGCATCTTATCCTTGCAGTACTTATTACCTTTTTGTTCTCTAGTTTTCCCTTGAGCTTTTCCTTTGTTCTTAGTTGTAATCATCCAATATCTCCTCGGTTATGATGTGCATCCTTCACTGTTGGTGTGCTCGTTGTGCAGTCGGATGTGGTTTTCTTATTGATGTGTGTGTGCTATCTACGCAGTGTTTGGTCTGCTTCATTTGAATTTCTCCGTTTCCTAGTTGAAGTGCCGCGTTAAACGTGATGAGTTTGGCTGAGGTTCTTACTTGTCTTTTACTATTACATCGTAACGTTGCTGCTCGTTTCTCGTTTGGATTCCTTACTATTAATGTATTGATTTGTACTGAAGTTTTTTTTAATTTTTTTTACTAATCTTTGAGAATTTTGGCTTTTTGTATATAATATTTTTCTTATAAAAATATATTTTTAATTGAAGCTACTTTGTTTCTGCTGTGCACGGCATCACTCTCTGCTGCATCACTTCATCGACCTCGCTGGCCCCCTAACTCCTGCCATCATCTTTTAATTAACTTGGGAATATTTCAATAAAGCTCACCAATTTCTCCAGTGAACCACTAAGAGGTTGCCAATGTATTCACTTAGCCGTTGGTGATATTAGAAGACTTCCAGATGAAAATAGATAATAAAGTGGAGATAAAATATTTCAGCTTTTCGGCTGCCCGGTTCTTGCCTCCGTTGGATCGATTTGAAGTAAAGTTAAGGAAATAAAAATGTTGATTGTAATATGGTTTTAACCTTCATGCATTGTATCCTTTTTCACGGTAAGCTTTGTTCTGTGATTGGTAAATTCTAACCAAGATTATTGAAGGAAACAAAAACTTGGGTTTTAAAGCTTAAAATGTTTTTTTCGAAAGCATAGGACTCTATTTTGCAAAAAAATAATATCCTCTATTTAATCTCTTTGTTCTGGTCTTCACAGAGTTCGTCTCCATCCAATTGATCTTTCATATAATAGAGTTTTGTTTGTGCATGACACAGTTTCGTCATCTGCCTCAGATGTTTGGCTGTTCTCATTGTCGCAAAATCGATGCTTTACTGAATGCTTTCCTGGGTTCCTATTTTCTGATTTGCTACTTTCCTCTTTTTTCGGCTTGCTTACGACTTTCAAACAATAAATTATCCTGTTTTTTCCTTACCATATGGCATTCTAAGCTGTAAGTCTCTTGATAAGCTCGTATTCTAATGTAGGTATCTCTTTTGATTGAAAGATGTTTGGTCTAACATTAACCACATGAGCCACAACGGCCAAAATATTGATGAAATTTTTCCTGATTTGCAGAATGTGATTTGAATATTATTGAATACAAGGTATTTACGAAATGCATTAATATTTTACGACATGTATTTACTGCTTTGGGTCATGTAATGAAGCCCCCACGTTCTAATTATTAATCTCATATTGGAATATTTTCTTGCCATACTAAGAATTCAATTCCTAGAGCCAGTATTTCTGGCCACAAGAGACTAGTAGTCGCCGTGGCTGTGGTGGGTGAAATTTCAATTATTTGTGTGTGGGCAGTTTGGGCGACGGAGTGTCCTACCCACAGCGCTGTATTGATGAGGACATGGACGGCCTGTTGGCCAGCAGCGACTACAGCAACACTGACTGGGACAACCTCGGCCACCACCACTTCCTGGCCAACAGTCAGTCTTACTCTGATATACCTACTCGCACGTTGTCATGTCATATATTAATGACTTATTGACTTGATGTTTAGCTCGGCCACCACCACTTCCTAGCCAACAGTCAGTCTTACTCTGCTATACACGCCCGTTGTCATGTCAAGAATTAAGGACATAATTGACTTTATGTTAACCTCAGCCACCACCACAACCTAACACACCTAACTCTGCTATGTAGCTAACATTAACATCTTTAAGTTTACGTTTTGTTGACAAACTTGATGATACGTAGTGTTATAAGCCTTGTGCCGATCTTGGATACTCGTTATATTTTTGTTATACGTTATAATCATCACCATTTGAAGTTAAGCATATAACATTCTGATGTATTTCAAGATTCTCTGAATTGAAGGCGTATCTTGGCTCTAAATAATGTAATCATAACGTTTCAGGGGACGGAAACCTTGAAGAGGTCATCGTGGAGAGCACACATACAAACCCCGTATAGACTACACGCATCAACTCCGTGAAGACCACGAGTATCAACCTTGTGTAGACAACTCTCTCCACTCCTGTGTAGAAGACACTCCCACTCTGTGTAAACGTCCCTGTCAAGATCTCTCCCCCGGGCGCCTCGCACGTCGCCGTCCACGCAGGACGCCTCACCACCACGCGCTAGCTGTGTTCCCAGCCCGTCTGCCCGAGCGTCCGAGGCCTCGCTCCCTCAACAACTTTGTTGCGTCGTGGAGCGCAACCTAACTTGTTGACTTCAGCTCTCTCAGGCTGATATAGCGCGTCCTCTTAACTCAGCCGGCTTCTTCTTTTGTTATATGATTAAATGTAGACATTTTATAGCAAATGATTGAGCGGATTTACACAATCGAATGCTTCAAATAATGCACCTCCTTGCGCATTCCATTAATTATTAATGTTGTGAACATCTTTCGTTCGTTTTCATCAATCAAGTAGTGTGATTCCTATTATACTATAGAAATTTCCACACATAGACACGACTTTTTGGGGATAATTTTTTTCCATCAACACCCATTGTGAAAATTAAGGTGGAAACCGTGCTTGCTGCAATATATATCCACCTGATATTCAAACGGATTAATAAGTTAATTATTCCCGTTATCTGTTGAGTTCTTTGGTTTCTCTGTCAAAATCAATTTAGATAAATGGGTGTAGTTTTGGTCCTTTGAGCATTCTCAGCATTATAATGAACTTTTCCAAAGGCGCTCCACTCGATCTCTATGAAAAGAACCCGCATCTCGGCTTAAACTGTGGAAACGTGATGACAAAATATAACTGATTTTTGCTTTCCTGAACCTTATGTGTATATATATGACGAGTAAGATTGGAATATCGTTGATCATTCAATTATTTTGAGATACGCTGGCCGAAAATACCATCATCTGCTTCTATTGTGCTTGAACAATTATTGATACGAACAATAAGTTTAGGTCGGCTGACGTAGGAATCGCTCAAATGTTGAATATAAAGCGTATCCTGCTACTGCATAATTTGGTTGATTAAAATGCCTGATGATCTGCCGCGCAGTGACGCCTTCCTACATTTTTATGTAGTTTTTGCGGGGATTTTGCTGCAAATTGATTATGAGTTTGTGTGTTCTTACTATTTCAAGTATTGCTACGTAGAAGCTAGGATTTCAGGACTGATAGTCTTCTCTTGATTACCACCACTCGCCTTCAGGGTTCAGTGTGCAACTCTTGCACTCTAAGGAAATGTGTGTTTTAAGTACTTTAATATTGAATTCATTGAGCTTTAATCTTAACTTCTATCATGCAAGTATTTTATCGTTATAACCAAATCAATTTCCGTGACGTCGTCTGTACATCTTATGAACGGACTCGCGCTTTCCTGTTCATTGATCAAGCAGACTGAATTTGTGCATTATTTTATTATTCTTTCCTTTTGAGGTAAGCAGCTCATGCGGTAAACGCCGATTGCTTGCGAGTGTGCCTTTAAATAATGCACGATTAGAGTGTCTTCTAAACTAATCTAACAGGAGGCCACGGAGTTCAATATTTAAGAATATTTCAGCTATCGTTCACCAGCCTAAGAGCTAACACTAACGTAGCGTAGTTTTTTGGTTCTCAACCTAGCATCCAAAAGTGATAGCAATATGGACGCGAGATTTTTATGAAATGCGAGTGGACTTAATCTGGCATCACTATTGGTTGTAATTGATACCTCTTAGCGCGCTATTCATTTTAAAAGTAGCAATTTGTATGTTATTTCCGTCACCATCACAACTTTAGCTCTTTTTTTTCATAAGCTGTTTCACTTACATCGATATACTGAGCCGAGCATGTGTGTAATTGTTCATCCTGGTAGTGGCGACTAGGGAGGGGCGGGTGATAGGTCAGTTTTCCCGGGCACTTGGTGCCACTGGTAGTTCTACGACTATCACTGGCTCGCTGACCAGCCAAAACCATTTTATTGCATTACACAACACCCTGGATAAGGCAGGTACTCATTTATCGACCAGAATTAGATGAATGGCCGAGTTGACCATGAGCTGAGCTACCCGGAAGAACTTGTCCTCAGTGGGACTCGAACCCGGGAGCTGGGTGCGAGAGACAGAGTCTCTCACCACTGCACCACCGCAGCTCCTGAGCCCGGCATCATATTCGTTGCATTATGTTGCATTCCTAAACCCGGTTTTCATTTGAACTTGATTTTAATATGAATTTTTTTTAGTGGTCTGGGTGGGCATGTATTTACGTAGAGGGTTTAGGTTGATTTTTAAGAACTGTAAATATTTGGTCGTGTGTTGCTTCTGATCTTAATTCATTCTTTGATTTCCTATTTGTTTTGCGTCTGGATATTCGCATAAAATTCTTATTGAACTTTCATCACTATTTCAGAAAATGCTTTGGCTTGTATTATTGGAACCAGGGTGTGATATCGCTCGCGGAAACGATCTCATAATGGTCACCTTAGTCCGTAATTTATTTTCATTCGCAACGCGATTCTTAATTTAGTATTACTGTGAGCGAGGCCGTTGTTAGGTTTCGACGAAATTTATGCGCAAATAAGATCAGGACGGAACTTCCACCCACTTCGAATCATGACTTCGAAATTTGTTCCGATGTTGTTTCAGTGGACCTCACGTGTAATTTACGAGTTTATTTAATGCTTATTTTGCAACATGTTTCATAGTGGATTGACTAATCCAAGCTTACGAATTTTACTATATTAATATGTATCATAATGAATTTGCTTCTGATGTATTTATAAAATCACTCAGGAATGAGTGATATCGCCTAGTCCAAAAGCTTTGGTGTGTTATGAATGTTGTTTTGAATTATTTGTCTACGAATAGATATCCTGGAAAAATTATAAACGGATGGCTTTGATGTTTTCTTTAAAGAGTTGTGTATTTTTATTCTGCGTCCACATACGTTTCTAAATTTAAGCCGTAGCGATGGCGCGCTATCAATAATAACTGATTGACTCGGTGATTGATCACCGTGGTCCGTCATTATATTTCTGGAGAACGAAGCAAATGCCACTGAAATCAATTTGGCTTTAGGTCGCAGAATGAAGTTGCAACCCGTGATTAACGATCATTCTTTCGCTACTCTTGCATTGACTAGGAGTTTATGTCCGAATTTAATATACGTGAAATGTACTCAATACATTCAACAACTTGATTCTTATTATCAATGCATCGTGTTTTAAATCCTTCATTAAATATGCAGCGTGAGCTGGCACTAAATGCGTCATTTCGCTTATAAATTGTGCACCATCATATGCTTCTTCAGGAATCTAGATTTGCCCTAAAAATTTTCATACCATTTGATTCGCTGCTGGAAGCAATGCTATTGTTGTTCTAAGTGACAAAGTTAACCGTATGATAAGGTCATAAGGTAAATGTGAAGGTTACAATGTCTATATAAGAATACGTACCTACTTTTAATTTTTATCGGAACAAATGTTCGTCCGACGAGTCAAGGTTTCCTAATAATCTTGATTTGATACATGGGGGAGGAGGAGGAAGTTTTCAACTTCAGACTGTCGTAAGATCTGCTTCTAGATACGTCCATTCTTTAGCTGGCCCATTTCATCACAATACGAGTCATTGCTAGAGTAATATAACTGTTGCATTGGTCACTGGCAAATTACGATGGGATAAAGAAATTCAATACTGTGTGGAAACCTTCCAATATAATTGATATTCAGGCGATTAGAGAATGTATGGATATTTATCATCTAAATATAGAAGAAATTTATACATGGCGCCTGCTTGACACCCCTGCGATTGTATTTCCAGTTGGACTCCTTTTTTGAGAATAACCGATACGTGATTCACTTTTTTTGCATGCTACCTTCACGACCATATCATCCATCATGCGAATCTGTGCTTCTTATTTTCACAATTCTATAGTAAATGAGATCATTTAGCTTCCTGTTCTGATTTATCATATTAATCAGAGTCAACTTATTAGACTACGCAAGACTGTGACAAAAAATAATTCATAATTGCACTTGAAGCCAAATAAGTGTATAACTTACCTGGCTCTTAGACTATTCGTACCCGAGACTTGTCGTCTCGGGTACGAATAACATCGACGGTTTTGTATCCGCAGAAAATGTTTCATGAACATTATACGTAGCACCTAAGTGTTGCTTACTATATAAATTTGGCCATGGACGACTTCCGAATATTCGTTTCTATATTTACATTGAATATTTCTTTTTAAGCCGTACCTCTGAGTATTCTAGACTCATATGTGGCGAACTTTGCCAGGTCTTGGTTTTCATTTTTATTATGGGTGTAAAATTGTGCTCACAGTCTGAGCAACCGCAGGGACGCTTCCCAGAGCGAGGCCGCAGCTTCATCGTTGAGGGCGACAGGCAGCAGCGCCGCCTGCCTGCAGTGGCTGTAGTATAATAAGTGTATAACTTACCTGGCTCTTAGACTTGACAAAATTCAAATGTTGCGAGTCAACCTACTTCGTACGCAAACAGGTCATCCCTTGAGCTCACTTTCTTCATACCTGTTTGTCGGTGCAAAGAAACAATCGTCCTCGATCAAAATGAGCATTTGAGGTTCGTCTGCAGTGTCAGTTTCTTAAGACAAACTTCGCTGAGCAAATAAGATTGGAATCACAGTGAAGATAACAACAGCAAGGTCCCGTAACACCCAAATGTGTCAAGATAATGACAGCACTGACACTAGGAATAGCTATATCAGTTTAACTGGTTTACCTTATAGAATCTCATGGCACATCTTACTAAACTGTGTGGCCTCTGTCAAGGAGCCACACCAAAGACCAGCTCAGTAAGTCCACAATTTAACCTTATAACGACATTAAAAACAAATCTCATAAATATTCCGACAAATTCCGGAGGATTGCGAAGATTTTTTTTAGATAATCGTCGAATCTTGGCGGTGCAATTGTCAAAAACAATAATTTTTGCTTCGCTCCTCGACGATGTATTAAAAGGTCCATTCAAACGTTACTTTACCGGGAGTCTCCCTCATTACCAGGAGTCTCTCATGACCAAGCTCTCGGGTACGAATAACATCGACGGTTTTGTATCCGCAGAAAATGTTTCATGAACATTATACGTAGCACCTAAGTGTTGCTTACTATATAAATTTGGCCATGGACGACTTCCGAATATTCGTTTCTATATTTACATTGAATATTTCTTTTTAAGCCGTACCTCTGAGTATTCTAGACGCATATGTGGCGAACTTTGCCAGGTCTTGGTTTTCATTTTTATTATGGGTGTAAAATTGTGCTCACAGTCTGAGCAACCGCAGGGACGCTTCCCAGAGCGAGGCCGCAGCTTCATCGTTGAGGGCGACAGGCAGCAGCGCCGCCTGCCTGCAGTGGCTGTAGTATGGCGGGCCGCTGCTGCTGGAGGCCGCCGCCATAACTTTGCTGCTGCACGCGCAGTGGATGCTCGTCTGGGCGCCCTGTGACAGGCAATATTCCGAGAACTAGGCACATGAACTAGATAGATCCGAGAACATCCTAGAAACATGATCCATGAACATCCTAGATCCGAGAGGCACATGAACTAGATAGTTCAGAAGTTAGTAAACACGGCACGGTGCTGTCTATGTTTTCTTTAATGATTAGGACTTGTACGCTGTTGATGACTTGAACGTAATATTACCAGATAAGAACTGAACGATCGATTGAACCAAAGATGACCGCGGAAAATAAAAAAATGTGTCATGCTGATATTGGATAATTCGTAACTATTATTATGTAACGATTTTCGATCACAGAAGGGATACGAGGGATTAAACAATTATAAGGAACCATGGAATTTTTAAGGGGATAAAAACACTAGAAACAAAACATCCAAGCAAGCTTTAACCTTCAAGTAAATAACATGGAGGTTGGCATAAATTTACTCACTAAAGCCCCACAGCTTCTCAATCTAATTGAAGAGATCGGCAGTCCGCCGTCGGACTCAACAGCAAACGAAAGCTCTAGAGAGCAATTGGGATTATTTCTAGAAGTACAATAACAGTCTACGTATCAGTCTAAAAATTACGAATTTAATACACAAGATTTCTTCTTTGTGTTATCGTTCTCTACGAGTATATTAGATATTTAGTTCACAAGGTAAACAATATGACCAGGAGGAGTAAGCTGCTGTGATGCCTGTCGTCTAGAGATTCGGATCAATTAAAATCTTTACAAATGCAATAAATATAGCGCTTTAAGCTACATTTAGTTTATGCAAAGTTATTGTTTAACAGAATTAAAGTATCAAAACATCTAATTCAGAGTATGGCTAGTGTTTTCACGGTAGGAACACAAATACTCTTAATCGTTTATAAATTGTGTTTTGTAGCGCTGGTTATCAAAGATAAAATTTTGCAGTTGATGGAGTCGACCGCAGCTCACCTGCGCGGTGGTCTTCATGAAGAAATACGCGACGGGCAGGAAGGCAAACCTCTTGATCCAGGAGTATTGCCGCAGCGCGTGTCGGAACAGCCCCGTGTAAACGAAGCCTGGCGAGAGCGCACACACCAGCACGCCCCGACCTGCGGGAAAAAATAAGAAAGTCATCTACCTGAAACTAGGGCGTCCAAGTTTCTAGAAGTGCACAGGTATTAGGGAAACGTTGGGGAGCCTGTACCTACAATGATTTTAGATATGATTAAAAAATACTCTAAAGTGCACAGGTATTACGGAAACGTTGGAGAGCGTAGACCTACAATGATTTCAGATATGATTAAAGAATACTCTAAAGTGCACAGGTATTAGGGAAACGTTGGAGAGCGTGGACAGACAATGATTTTAGATATGATTAAAGAATACTCTTTTAAGTGCACAGGTATTAGGGAAACGTTGGAGAGTGTGGACCTACAATGATTTTAGATACCTTATGATTAAAGAATACTCTTCTAAGTGCACAGGTATTAGAGAAATTTTGGAGAGTGTGGACCTACAATGAATTTAGATATGATTAAAGAATACTCTTCTATATAGATCACTAAAAATAAGCAGTACGAGTCAAAGTTCGCAGATAATTAAACCTGGATATTGCAATCATGGTTCAGAAACTCGAGGTGTGAAGCATGGATAAAGGATAATAATCGAATTCTGGACGATGACATTTGTTTTACACATGGAACTTCGTTTAAATATTCGTTGAGTTCAACGAGGAAGACAGACCTGACAGGTTTTTGTGAAGCTGCCTGGCATGCAGCAGATTGGCTAGCTTGGAGTTGTTGTAGAGCGGCTGACGGGAGGATGAGCGGCCGTCTCTTGCGCTCTTGAACAAATCGTCCACATCCAGGTGGCCAGATTTATACAGCTCTGATGACACCACCACAATCCTGGTACATTCACCAACTGTACGCCACCATTAGTGCGATAAACAAAAATAGGATGTGACGAAAGAGAGAGAAAAATTAAGAGGATCCAGCTCCAAAATAATCGGAAAATACTTGAGAATAACAAAATTTAAATAGTATGATTTCATTAAATTTGAAGAGTTGGGTAGGATATTGTTTTAATTATAAAAATTGATGAAAATTAACACACGAAAAACGAAGGGCTGAGTAGTCTGCTTTCTATAGCGCGCTCAGTACTTACACTACTAAAAGTTCAAAAATATACAGTAGCTTTGTTCAAAAGTCATAAGTAATTTGCACAGTTATACGGAACGAAGTGATAAGATGACGTTGCCTTGGCAAATCAACTATGAACTCACACGTGCTGACGTCGTTCAGGAAGCAACCCGCGGCAGCGCTCACCGGGACTGGGGCGTGGCGACGAGGACGTCCGTCAGGAGATGAGTTAGGAGGAAATGGCCCAAGTGGTTCACCGCAAAATGGATCTCCAAGCCCTTGGGTATATCACCGGCCAATTAATGTCTACCAACCAAGGTAAATACCTACTCTTTCGTCGATAAGAAATGTTATTTGTGAAAGAATTACCGTACAGAGAAAACTATTAGAAGTTAACCACAATTTACCCTTTTAAATAAAGGTTTAATTTTGACATAGGAAGCAGGTAGCATTGTTCACTAGGTAGTATGATTGCTATGGATACTACAAATTATTTTTTAAAAGTTCAATTAATATAAATAATAAAAATGTTCAAGAAACACTTTGAAGAATCGTTTTTTGTCACAAGTACAGTCGAATGACGGTCATGAATGGCGTCCATGAAGTACCTCCGTGGTGGTCACAGGAGGGTCCTGAGGCGGGTAGTAGACGCCAGCGTTGTTGATAAGCACGTCAACGCGCTTGAACTTCGTCAACAGGCGGGACACGAACACGCGGATGCTGTCCACACTAGACAAGTCCAGCTCCAGAAACACCTCAACGAAAAAAAGGGAAATAACTACCTATTTTACCGCGATCCAGAAACACCTCGCCAAAAAAAGCAAGAAAATAATTATTTTACCGCGAGTTAATAAAATATAATAAAACGCGGTAGCTCGCTTTGATAATTTTCAAAATTCAATACTGGGTTATACTGCATGTTACTGACCAGGTCTCCGGTGCTGACCGTCTTCCTAATGTCAGCGATGGCCTCCTGAGCCTTGCGTGCGTCTCTGCAGCCCATAACAACGATCGCGCCCCGGGCCGCAAGCCCACGAGCCGTCTCCTTGCCAATGCCGCTGTTGCCGCCCGTCACTACCACCACCTAAAACCCAACCATCGCAACATTTCAATAATCGTTTTTTGTTTAAATGAAACACTCAAATATAGAGATGCTTTAATAGCTCCACGCAAAAAGATCACAATATTCACTTAAAACTAAACACAAGTAAATTTCAGCAAAACATATTTAGCCGATAAATCAGTTATCTTGCAGAACAAGTTCATAGTTATTTTTTAGTTCAAAAAAAAAACAAGTTTACTGAACACAAATACATAAGATAAAAAACACTTCTTGCAGGTTAAAATTCAGCTTGATTTATTGCATCAATAACTTTTGACAAGCAACAAAAATTCTCACCTTGCCAGTCATATCTGTAGAGCAGGTACACCAACCCCAAGTCCTTTCCCTCCACTTGCGGAACACTACAAGCCCCACAGCCAACCCAACACTGATTGTTATCATGCCCATGACTGTAACACCAAGAATTCGCAAGCCTGGAGAGTCAAGAGGAGTATAATTACTTCCCTTCAAATAGTAAAAGTCCATTACAGCTAATGTTGAAGTACTGGACCCATTCTGGTCCACCTAGAAAGACCAAGGAC
Source organism: Hyalella azteca (assembly GCF_000764305.2). Lineage (NCBI taxonomy): Eukaryota > Metazoa > Arthropoda > Malacostraca > Amphipoda > Hyalellidae > Hyalella > Hyalella azteca. Next base: position 33,466 of record NW_025935713.1, on the reverse strand, counting down.
GAGTGAATCTCAATTGTTCAAGGTGCATGACATTTTCTGAAAAACACTTGGTGGGAGAACACATGAGTATTACATTTTCATCATTTGAAGTTCAGCACACTGTCTACATCAAATAATCATTTAAAGGATTATTGTATGGTAGCCTACAGAAATAAGGTTAATTCCTCAACTTTCTGTTTGTGTCTTGTGGTTTTAGACGCAGCAAGATGAAAATACTTAAACACTATATGGGACCAAGATCATTTGTTCAGACAATCAATAGTAAGTACCGGTAGTTAGTTCATGTGGCTGAACATCTCACTGCTGGATCAGTGCAGGGGACAAGTCTGCTGCACCTAATATTTCCAGCGAGTACTTCTTTAGTCAATATTAGATAACAAATGTGGAAGCACAACATGGTTCCATGTAGTACATTCAAGAACATATCAGGAGGTTAGCAAATTAAGATATGATTTATCATACCTTTTAGAAGCACTACTTTCAAGTCAACTAAGTGCCAGTTCCTAAGCTTGGTTATAGAAAGGAGTTGTTCTTATTCCATTTTTTTCAGAGAGTTTGAATTCTACTGAAATAATATTGGGCCTTTTGTTAATGCGGACATCATGGATTGAGAAATCCTGGATTATTTTTTGTAGTTCTCTTTCTACTGAGATGACGTCCAAGGAGATTTTCTAGTGTCAGAAGACAGTTATGTTGTTGTTTCCAGGTTGTTTTTGTTTATGTATTGTTCTTTTCTTCTCAAAAAGAACAGGTTGTTTTCCAGATGACTTATCAGTTGCATTTTTTGGAAATGATTTATATTGTGTTCTTTTGGCAGATAATCTAGGAGCTTTGTGGACATTAGCACTAGCAGGAGAAGCTTTAATTTGGTCTGATTAAGCTGTCTGATTCTTGTCCAGATTCTGTACCAATCTGCCATTTGTGCCTCGTAGGATTAATGGACCATTCTCATCCGTGCTTGACCCAGTTGTTCTGTTGTTTTCTAGGGCCTTAGGCTTGGGTTGATGCAGGGCTGGAAAAGTGCTATTTTTTCTGAAATATCACAGCTAATATCATATAATTTCAGTAGGTACGAAATCTTGTGGCTCTAATGTAATGTATTTTTGTTTGATTGAAAAAATTGTGGTTTGCACTCCACAAACATGTAGTTTAATAAAATTTTCAACTTCTGCAATCTGCAATACTTTGACAATCCCACCAAAATATCCTGCACAACATAATAACAACCAGTCAATCTAAAAGGTTTCCTTAATGATTGTGTAGTTGCAGTCATGTCAGAGCTGTCAGACAGCATTTTCACGTGATCAGTTGCCACTTAAGTGAAGACAAATGTTAGTATTGACTGTTCTCAGGGTTAAATTAGAGATAAGGGGTAACAGGTGCATAGGACTTGGTAAAAAGTTTGTGGCTGCCCACTCATAAATGGCTTTTGATGGCCAAGGTATGGAATTCACAGCTCAAAGAAATTAAATCATGGCTTGAAGAAATGGAATCGCAGCTGGCATATCCATAAAACCACGGCTTGAAAAATTCAGTTGCGTCTTGCCAAGTAGATATATTTCATGCCTGGGTTGATGGCCACTTGGCCAGTGATATCTTCATCTGAAGATGCTTGGAGTCCAAGTTGCAGGAGGAGGCCAGCAGGATCTTGTGTTTGCAGCAGACTCTGACTCTGCTCTGCCATTATTACCTTCAATCACAAGTAGCAACTTACAAAGTAATACAGAAAACAAAACACAGCTATGCTTATATAAATAATAAATATAATAGACCCAATAGTTACAGAAATATATATATATAATTTTTTCCAAATGGTGATACAGAGATGAAATATAGGCTAATGTGAAATATGAATATAACAAGTTTACACAGCAAAAATAAAGTCAAACCAGTTCTAATATTGATGGCAAATACTATAGTTATATTCAAATTTCAAACCTCAAAAGTCAAAACTATGCAAGTTGCAGGAATCCCAACTGATTGGGCTTGGGATACAATACAAACATACAGTACACATACACTTGATGGCTGATGCAGTATTACAGTTCATAACTTCATAGTTCATACTTCTATTACTTCATAGTGATAGTGTAAATAGTGTTACTGTATTATTCAAAGGGGTAATAAATGACAACATTAGGCATTAATGAATAGCAAGTTATTTATTATTTAATGATGTGGATTGTGGCCAGGGTTTCAACTTTTCAAGAAAAAAAAATATCCTTAGGCCTAATAGATAATATGAAAATGATAATAGTGAACTAAGATGATGGAATTTTAACTACTGCACCTTAATTTAAACCTTGCTTGGGCAGCTTGGCCGCTGGCCCACAAACGGCAAACCTACTCTTACGGTCCTACCTATAGTGGTGCTAAAGCCTACCTAACCTACTGCCTCTTCTCAATTCTCATAGTGAGAACTGAGAAGAGGAGGAGGGGGTAGGAGCAAGAAAGCCAGCCGGCCGCCGGGCTCTTGATGGAATCCTTGCTAAATAAATATACTCGACTAACTCGAGGTATATATAGAAGTATAGTGCAAGATCAAGTTAAACGTGATTGATAAGTGATTATTTGACGATTAATTTCATGCATTCAAGGGCGATAGGCACTAGAGACATTCACTCGAATGATTTGATGAACACAGCTGACTCTCTCAGACTGAGAGACTCTCACAAGCAAATACCTAGCAACAACTACTTACAACAGGTTGCCTGCCAAAGACAAAGACCACCACTGGCCCACTGCCCTTGCCCTGGATGTAATGGACCATCATTCATGATTCCTGCCTTCCAGAACGTAGCCTTCAACACTTCAAGCCGTCAGTATCTAGGCCGTGGCCCGTGGGCCACTGTGCAGAGAGTGGATGAATATTGCAAGATCTTTGGCGACACTTCAGTAGCCAAATTTTTGCCTTCAGAAGATCTTGCCGACACATTTAGATTGAAATTCTTGCGTTTAATATATTTCTCAGTGTTCAGGCTAACTATTTAGAAAAAAAGTAAGGTTTCCGGTACGTTGGATGGATTACGATGCAGCGAAGCTTGTCCGGAAATCAGTTGCGATGAGTTCCCGCAAAAAATGTAAACATCGTTTTTTCGATTGCGTAGTTTCGGTCACATTAGAGCGGTCAGACTGCTTTATTACATGTTCAGTTGACACTTGCTGTACAATCAGACTGTTTTTAGAGAAAAATTAGTTATTTGGGGTAACACGTGCATGCAACCTTGTAACTAAGTTCGTGGCTTGTAAATAGTTTGTCATTACTCAGCCTAAATGGCTTTTCATTAAAAATTACCCGGCGACGCATCTTTAAAATGGCCGGCGACGCTTTGGGCTTAAAAATCCATATATTGGCGATGCTGCATCCACCCTCTGCATAGTGGGCCCACTGGGCCGTGGGTACTGGGTAGAACCACTGAACAAGCCCTTGGGCCTTGGTCAAACCACTTGAACGGCCACTTGTCGAAGGACGATAAATTTTGGAACAAAACTATGCTATCTGAAACCTAACCTCAGATGCGGATGCGGTGAATGTAAAATTACGTAATTTAACGATGCCCGGAGGTCAGATTCGATCTGCGGCCTGGTGGTGCACGGCAGTTTCTAGGCAAGGCCATGGCCAGAGAAAGACAAAGCCGAGTGGTTTACGGCTGATTGGTGCCTGGTGGATGTCCGGAGAGATCCAAGGCGTTCGATTCATCATTCAGGGCTTAATCCCCTCAGGCTTATTGGTGCACAAAATTCTTGGTGCACGGCTGCGCTCCCGCAACAACAACCCCGAGCATGTTACGGTACTGGGAGTGGAAGTGCTCAAGTGCAGCCGTGGGTAACAAAATTGACTCGTAAACAGGCCCTGGGCGCTGGGCCCAACGCCAACCATCGGCATCAGCATGCAATATCTACACATACTGACATAGCCTCAGATCAATGAGCTGTGGCCTGTGGGTAACTCCGGTTAACAGTAAATCCGCTTTGCACAACATGACAACATAGCCACTGCTTCATAGAGCCGGAGCGCAACAGAACCTACCGCAACAGGCGGCGCAGGTTAGGTTACGTTAGGAGTAGCTGTTGCGGTAGGCGCCTAGGCGGGGAGGGCCTGTTGCGCTCCGGCCTGTATCGTGGCTGTATGCGCTCCGGCCTGTGACTGAACGGCGCTGTTGTGATGGGCGCTTTGTGTCAAAAGCCGTGAAGATGCCCGGCTGCGTTACGCTCGGGAAGGTATATGAAACGCCTGTGGACTTGGGCTATGCTGACCTCTAGCTATCCTCCTAGAGTACTGACTAAAAGCTAAAACCCTGACGGCCTGACCTAGACCGAGTTATTAAAACCCGGACCGAGTGACTGGAGCCCGGACCCGAACCCATGGTTGAACTAACCATGCCCATACAGCTGGTCTCTCGGACCAGGTACACATTTGAAACGTCGCCTTATCACACCATTCGTAACCAAAGTCCTGCTTCGCTGCTTCATCACCACTTTCCAACACCACATTTACCGTCAACACTTACCGATCGAAATGTACCGAGCTCAACCATGCACGAACTTTTTAGTGGACTCAAACGCAACTTTGCGCAACCGATCAGCTCAAGTCATAAGTACTCAGTTCTGAATAAAACTACGTGAAAATCAGAATATGACCAATTAATAATGATAAGCCACGATATAATAATTAAAAATTTCACATTATTTCTTTTTGACTAAAACGAAAATACAATTTTTGCGCAACCGAACAGCTCCTAAATCCCTCAATTCCAAACAGAACGTGATTGAGGGTTTTGTTTTATTCGAAAACGAGATGTCGCGAAAACTTGTACTAATTCCATTCGTGGTGCTTTGCTAATAATTAGTTTCATTAATAATTTCAGGCAGATCCACTCAAAATTGAGGGACTTACGAGCAGATCGTTAACGCAAAAGTTGCGTGTTGCGTTTGAGATGGTGACAAGTTCGCGGGTGATTGCAGCAGTGTTGCCAGGTTTTTTATTGGCGAGTTTCTTTTTAAAACCAGATTGACTAGCTCAAAATACCAGAAATACTATTTTTCAAAAACAGACTAATACCTAGAGATGGGCAGTACCGCGCTACATGTAGCGGCCGCTACATTTTCAATAGCGGTAGCGGCGCTACATTTAAGCAATTGTAGTACATATTTAAGTAGCAATACGATGTTTTGCGGCTACAGCGCTACCGCTACAGTTATAGATAAAGCCTTTAGATTTTACTTAATAGTATTAAATATTATTTAAAAACCAGCATGATACATACATAATATAAATTACAGAATAAAACTGTACGAAAGATTTCGGTGTAATGTTGTCAACCTCGGCCTGTTACTAGTGTCAACATGTTAGTTGTTGGTCCAGAGGTGGGCAGTGGCGCGCTACACGTAGCGGCCGCTACATTTTCAGTAGCGGTAGCGGCGCTACATTTAAGCAATTGTAGCGGTAGCGCCCGCTACATTTAGAGCATGTAGCGGTAGCGGCCGCTACATTTCACAGTAGCGCTGCCCAGCTCTGCTAATACCTCCAAATTTAATGAAACTATTCGTCACAAACGCTGGTCAAAAAAAGAAAACAAAAATTATCTTATCTACAGTGCGTCTGGCTTGACGAAAATTAGCCAAATTGAACACGTTATATTTTTTCCCTCTGGAGCATTTTGACACTTTTATTTTCGTGTGTTTGATTACATTGACCCTTTTTCCTTCTTTATCACAGTGTAGCACTTAATCTTCCCCTTAGCTAAACGTGAGCGAGCCACGGAACATGCTTGCACATTGCATTAATCTAACATTTCGGGTTTGATCACTTGTTGCGGCTGAGCAGATAGCTTTTGGTCCGAATAACGGACTCCAGTACCTTAGTTGAAATTTTATTTCGTTGTTTATTTTTCACATAGGTGACGTGAAAACACTCGCTCCACGAAACCGGTCGGACAAAAGCGCGTGGGCGTTAGCGTGGGTTACAGCGTGGGCCAGCCCGGCCATGAACCTGCCCTGTACCAGCTCTCCCTTTAGCCACGTTTTATTACCTCAATTCGTAACCAATAATTATGAAATTTAATACATGGTTTCACATGCTTATTGCGCAGTCGCGACGATTTTTGTTGTATTTTTATACCCTCCCGCTTTCAATTGGAATAGCAAATATGATTTTTCTGCTCCAGTCAAACGCTCTGCTTGGGCAGTTACGAGCACCGTTCGTGTTTCGTGAACATTACCATTTAGATTTTATCTGGTTCCCTTAGTGTACGGCGCGCACTTCAAACTGATTAGCATCGCTCCATTCCCTGGATATTTGCGAACAAGTGTAAGTTTTTACAATTACATTCCTGATTACGGCAGTGGGCGAATTTAAATAATAATGAATAGGTACTTTCATTTGCTAGATAATGTGTTAAATACACTTGTGAGTTGTGACGAAGGTTGAATTGACAGCAGACAGACAGTTAGTACAATTTCAATTCTAAATCTACTGCCAACTGCCGAATTTGTTTTGCGACTAATATTTCATGTATCTTAATCTTATTACTGGTATGTCTGATTGAATAACTGTCAGGCATCAAATCACTCCACTGCAGTGATTGCAGTCATTGCACCAACATTGCCTCAACATGCTCAACTTGCCTGGTTGCCATAGCACTTTTGTTGCCAGCTTCCAAAAGAAGGCTTAAGAAGCTATTTATTAAAAATATTGCACAACTCTCTAGCATCTAAATTAATAATAAAAAATTTCAATTCTAAACAGCATCATGCAGTTGTCATTGATGAGCTGTGAAAAAAAATGCAGTCTCTGCTGGTCAGTGGTAACTCATGACTCATGTCTTGTCAGTCATGTGTCATTGACATTTGACAAACAAAGTCTTGTAACAATGTAACAGGCTGTCAGCCATGTGGAATTATGGGCTAATGGCTGGCTGAGGCTCATATATTTAAGATTGATCCATGTCTGTACCTTCCTTTCATTAGAAATCTTTTCAAACTCCTACATTGAAGTCTAATTTAATTTTTATCAAATTTGAAGTCTACCCAATAATTGTTTAGCTGCTACAAATAACTACAATTATACTAAGATATTACTTAGTTATTACCTATTCCTCTAGAATAACACTGTCACTAGAGGGCAGCGTATGGTTTCGTTCAATAAGTTGTGCTTCCAGCATCACCTTTGGTTGTTGTCCTTGAACAAACTCTTGGTTCTAGTTATCTGGATCTTCTGCAATTGCGATTCAATTATATCACTGTTCAACAAAATTGGTACTTCACTGGCATGGCAAGCTTCTGTCAGGAAATGAAGAACAGTACTTTACTTGTTTATGTATTGTCAGCCTTGCTTGCTGAGTGATGCTTGTATCATGCTTTTTAGAGTCCAAAAGTTGGATTTTATATGTGGTATGGCCTCTGCTTCAGAAAAAATGTCATAGCCTGCTCCCTGCTGTACTGAGCTTCCCATGCACACATCACACGATAGAAGTCCTGCTGCCTGATGCTTTTTCAGTCTGATTTGGGCAATTGTNTTTCATTTGTAGAAATTCATGCTTTTGTTCGTAAATGGAATGTATGTTTTTCTTTGTATAATAAATGATTGGCTTAGAATACTCTGAAAGAGAGATGGCTGCCTACATTTTTAAATTAATGCCTGTGAATCATAAGCATCAAGACTATAGTTTCCATAAGCTAAATTCTTCATGAAATTCATGTTGAATGTAGAAATATTGAATGAAGCTTATACATGATTTGATGAACTCTGTCTCTTCTCATCATAACGTAAATATAAGTTAGCAAACTATTCTTGACATATTATGGTCATGTGCTACAAATGAAGTTGAAGCACAGTTAAATATCAAAAATAAATATGAACCAAATTTTGCCTCATGACTACATTACTGTCATGACAAGTGTAAGTCTGATATAACATTGAGACCACATTGTTACTTAAAGAGGCTATAGATTTAAGAAGTAAAAAGTCATTTAATACATAAATCACAAAGAAAATCGTTCATACATAATTTTTAACTATTATTGCTGTTATGTACGGCCTGTTATGGCAAGAAGCATGTACGAAGGATAGTGGTAGTAATGTTGTCATTTGTAAAACATTTCATTAAGAGGGTTTTCAAGTTTATTCATTGAGATATAATAGGAAGCTGCGCAGTTACTTCTAACAAGTTAATAGATATCACTTAAAAAAACTTAAATTTTACAGTGATCACTCATTTTTTTTCCCACTTGTATTTGTAACAGAGATTCTCAATATAATATTGTGAAAATACATTGAAATGTCATCAAATACTCCTACAATTGTTGATTAGTTGCAATGATTTACTTTACTCTAAAGAGAGTAAATATACTGAAGAGATCAGGAGATCTTTATTCCTAGACGAGTTAACAAATCTTTCCTGCTGAACCCAATCATTCCAATATCATTCACAAGATGCAAAGCAAATTTCATATGAATAAGATTAAAATTGAACAAAAGTGTGGACCACCCATCATAAAGAGGAATATACTTGAAGCAGTATTAGGCTGCCTCATCTTCCTTGGAATAGTCGTGAGTGCTAGTTTCAATTTGCCTCATAATGAAACCTCCTCTTTTAATCCAAATGCATCTTGATAAGAGAAGCATAAATACCCTGAAAAATAAAAAATGTTATTAAAAATATGGAAAATAGAGATCAATGGAAAATATTTGCAAGTAATGAACAACTGCAGCGATGGGGAATTTCAATTTTTTCTGCTGCTGTTGCCATTTTGTGTCTTGTGCAAGAGGTGAGATGTACTTGTCATTTGTTGGCACTTGGCTATCACAACTACTTGATTTAATGTGAAACTAATGTAGTAGTAATCATAATTTTAACAATCAAAGTTGAATCTAGGTTGCATAGTCTATTAAAAAAGTGTAATAATGTCAATGACACTTGACACATGAGTTGCCGCTCAGCAGCAAGCATGGAAAACTTTTACCATTAGGTCTGCGACTAGAGCTTACCTGCCATTTTCGGAATTGCAAGATTTCTGTCAGATTAATTACCTACTATGTAATTATTACCAAAAGTGCACAATTGGGGGCGCAAGATTTCAAATGTATTGAAAATTGGTCACGTTGGACCACTATGCAGAGGGTGGATGCAGCGTCGCCAATATATGGATTTTTAAGCCCAAAGCGTCGCCGGCCATTTTAAAGATGCGTCGCCGGGTAATTTTTAATGAAAAGCCATTTACGCTGAGTAATGACGAACTATTTACAAGCCACGATGTTGCCGGGTGGATGTCTCACGTTGCGGGTGAGGTGTTACCTACTTTGACTTTGGTTTGGCAACAACCCTTCTATCTAGTATGTTAAGGCGAATGAAAGACTGGTGTCTTACCTCTTAAATTGAAGTAAAAATATGGTGACAATGTAATAAGTGAAGAAGTTTAACTGCATTTCAGGGGTTATGATTAGGGATAGGGGAAGGGAGCATGGACAGGGTTACATGTATTCATCATTGATGAACTGAAAAATAAAGAATACACAAAGTCAATAACCTGTCCACTAAATAATAATGCTAAGCCTGAAGGGAAATTGAATGTTAAAACTGATGCAATAAATATTTAAAATCGATTCTTAATTACTAGCAAGCTGGTTGGGTGCAGCAAGCAAGAAAATGTGAAAAACAAAACAGACAAACATTATAATATTTGGAGTGAAATTGAGAAACAATTGCAAAGATGAGCTAAAACAGAACCAAGATAAACCGCTCAAGTAATTTGTAAAAGTTGTGACGTTATTGAGATAAATACACAAAAGCAAAGCATTCAAGAATAAATTGCAAGCAGACAGTTGACATAAGAAATTCAATAAACATTAGATGAAAAGTAAAGCACAAACAAAGCTAATTAATCAGATTTGCAGGTAGCAAAATTATGGGACACTCACGAAACATCTTTGCAATTAAAAGGATCACACCTAATTCAACTCACCAACAACTTGTGGCAGTTCCACTTAATGACTCGTCAATTTAGGGATCAGTAACTGCACTTGCATGGTCCTCGAATCGTTATCACAATAATTGACCCAAGTTGCAATAAATAGAATTAGTTTACAGGCTGAAAAGAACAGAAAGAAAACATACATTCAACAATAATTAATAAGTAAACATTAATTTACTTAATGACTCGTCAATTTAGGGATCAGTAACTGCACTTGCATGGTCCTCGAATCGTTATCACAATAATTGACCAAGTTGCAATAAATAGAATTAGTTTACAGGCTGAAAAGAACAGAAAGAAAACATACATTCAACAATAATTAATAAGTAAACATTAATTCAAAAATAATTCATATATAGAGAGCAGATGGTTGGGTGAAAAATATGGTAGAGGCCTCCCGGTAACAACGAACTTATTTGCAAGGTTGCATGCACGTGTTACCCCAAATAACTAATTTTACCCTAAAAACAGTCCGATTGTACAGCAAGTGTCAACTGAACATGTAATAAAGCAGTCTGACCGCTCTAATGTGACTGCAACTACGCAATCGTAAACTTGTTGTTTACATTTTTTGCGGAACTCATCGCAACTGATTTCCGGACAAGCTTCGCTGCATCGTAATCCATCCAACAAACCGGAAACCTTACTTTTTTTCTAAATAGACTGAGAAATATATTAAATGCAATAATTTCAATCTAAATGTGTCGGCAAGATCTTCTGAAGGCAAAAATTTGGCTACTGAAGCATCGCCAAAGATCTTGCAATATTCATCCACTCTCTGCACAGTGGACGTTGGAGCCGCGAGATTTTAGAAACAAGCAGGAAAATTGCAATTCAGCTCAGCAGACAGAGTGCAGAGAGTGGGTGAATATCAAAAGATATTTGTGATGCATCAGCAGCAAAAATTAAGCCTTCTGAAGATATTGCCAACACATTTGGATTGTAATTATGACATTTTAGAAATTACTGTAAATCTGAAAGACTGCAAGCACACATAGTAAGGTTTCTGGTATGCCAGATGGATCAGAATGCAGTGAAGCTTGTCCGGCAATCAGTTGCAATGTGTGTAGGCTAAGTGTTGCCGTGCATGGAGAGTAAGGGAGTTAAAGTAGCTTGCATCACTTTCTTATTAAAAATTACATGGCGACAGTTCTTGAAAATTGCTGGCAATGCTTTGGGCTAAAAACCATATTGTGGCAAGGCTGCTTGCAGCCTTGTACCCTCTGCACCCTGGCAGGCATCATGGCATGGAGGCCTGGCAGTCTGGCTTAGCAGCAGTCTAGCAGAGACTGCATTTAATTCACAGCTCATCAATGACAACTGCATGATACTGTTTAGAATTGAAATTTATTATTATTAATTTAGATGCTAGAGAGTTTTGCAATATTTTTAATAAATAGCTTCTTAAGCCTTCTTTTGGAAGCTGGCAACAAAAGTGCTATGGCAACCAGGCAAGTTGAGGCAACGTTGGTGCAATCACTGCAATGGAGTGATTTGATGCCTGACAGTTATTCAATCGGACATACCAGTAATAAGATACATGAAATATTAGTCGCAAAACAAATTTGGCAGTTGGCAGTAGATTTAGAATTGAAATGGTAGGTACTAACTGTCTGTCAATTCAACCTTCGTCACAACTCACAAGTGTATTCAACACATTATCTAGCAAATGAAAGTACCTCTTCATTATTATTTAAATTCGCCCACTGTCGTAATCAGGAATGTAATTGTAAAAACTTACACTTGTTCGCAAATATCCAGGGAATGGAGCGATGCTAATCAGTTTGAAGTGCGCGCCGTACACTGAGGGAATCAGATAAAATCTAAATGGTAATGTTCACGAAACACGAACGGTGCTCGTAACTGCCCAAGCAGAGCGTTTGACTGGAGGTGAAAAATCATATTTTCTATTCCAATTGAAAGCGGGAGGGTATAAGAATGTAACAAAAATCGTCGCGACTGCGCAATAAGCATGTGAAACCATGTATTAAATTTCATAATTATTGATTACGAATTGAGGGAATAAAACGTGGCTACGGTACGGAATTTGCCCGTTTGCACCCGTTTTACCGTTTTATTTGCAAAGGAGATGAGTTAAAATTATAAAAAAATCGTCACGACTGTGCAATAAGCATGTGAAACCATGTATTAAATTTCATAATTATTGGTTACAAATTGAGGGAATAAAACGTGGCTACGTGACAGAATTTGCCCGTTTGCACCCGTTTTACCGTTTTATTTGCAAAGTAGATGAGTTAAAATTATAAAAAAAATAGTCGCGACTGCGCAATAAGCATGTGAAAGCATATATTAAATTTCATAATTATTGGTTACGAATTGAGGGAAGAAAACGTGGCTACGTGACGAAATTTGCCCGTTTGCACCCGTTTCACCATTTTATTCGCAAAGTAGATGAGTTAAAATTATAAAAAAAAATCGTCGCGACTGCGCAATAAGCATGTGAAAGCATATATTAAATTTCATAATTATTGGTTACGAATTGAGGGAATAAAATGTGGCTACGTGACGGAATTTGCCCGTTTGCGCCCGTTTTACCGTTTTATTTGCAAAGTAGATGAGTTAAAATTATAAAAAAAATCGTCACGACTGCGCAATAAGCATGTGAAACCATGTATTAAATATCATAATTATTGATTACGAATTGAGGGAATAAAACGTGGCTAAAGGGAGAGCTGGGATAGGGCAGGTTCAGGGCCGGGCTGGCCCACGCTGTAACCCACGCTAACGTCCACGCGCTTTTGTCCGACCGGTGCGGCCGTCCGACTTCCTCCGGCGTCCGCGGCTCCGCATTCATCCAAAAACCTACAGGCTACAAATTACCAGGGGATTCCCGTTTGAGGCACTTTGTGCTGCTGCCGTCGAGTGTCGACAACAGACGTTAGGAATTCTCTATCTGTAGTCTTGTAGAAACCTAAGAATTTATCAATAGCGTGACAATCGACGAGATTGTTAACTTCAAATGTCGTGCCGACTGCCGGCCCCGCCGCCATAAGCGGCTGAAGCCTGAGCAGTGCAGATGTATAAAATTATCTTGACTAAGATATTTCCAGTTGGACGTTTATTGTTTGGTTCTGAGTTAGTTGTAAGTTTATTTGGCCGGCTACAGTTTCCCAACATTTCTTGCTGTAGTGTGGGTAACCTTCCGCATTTCTTCAAATCCACATTTGAAGATAGAAGCTAAACTCAAACCTCTAGTCCAATTCAGAAACACCCAGCAGTCTTAGCAGACAGATCCATTACGACTGCCAATGACGCCACACCTTTGCGCATTGTCCTCGACGTCTACGTGATGGAGTGAGACCTTCAGCGTGCGTCTCGTCTGAGATGGCGGCCTCGAGGTGCTGGAATGACCGATGACGGTGAATGACCTGGGGACTTCGGCATCAGCTTGTCTTCTTACGGAGGACAGGTCTGTGCGAGAGCTGTGGAGTCGGTGGAGAGGACCGGATGCTGCAGGTTGGTTGTCCATCACTTAGGCTCAGCCGCCGCTCAGGGTCTTGTCAGTTGTGGCAACTTGTAGCCCCGGCCAGTTTCCATTATGGATAACCATTTCCCCTTCACTACTGACCACTCTCAACCCAAATAATAAAACCCATCTTGTCTTCCAACTGAAATATATACTATATACCTTTGAAAGCCAAATTTGTTGTATAAATCTATTATTCTAAGATTATCATTTAAAATTTAGAGAGCATAGCAGCTAGGTTCATAAATTTAAGCAGTTAATATTTAGAACCCTAACATTCAGCTTGTTCCAATTTTCTCTTTTGGCTTTCGATTCATTAAAATCAGTTGGCATTTATTTTGACAGGATGGGCGGCACGGAACTTAGCACGTCTGTTTCTCTGTGCTACCTGGCTCGAGCCTCGAGGCTGGCTGGCTTGCGCTGGCCAGGTGAAGCTCTTGCTCCAGATTTCCGAGGACTTCCAACGGGCAGCAGCTCGAACCAGTTTACTATTCGCAAGATTAATTTTGGGGTGTTCCCATGAACACTGTTCAGAAAGAATAAATACTTTCTTCTTTGACGTTTTTTCCCATCTTTAATTGTTGTTGATTTAACTCTCCTTCCACTGAAAAGGGAGGTCGCGCTAAAGTTTTGTATAGCAGAAGAGCGTGGCTTCACTCCTTCAGAAGTTCAGATCAAACAGAGGCAGCAGCTCTCTCTCTTTGCCTGTTCTTATAAATACCTAAATAATAAATCAGGCCTGGAAAAGTCCTATTTTTTCTGAAATATCGCGGCTCTAAGCCTCTAATATCATATAATTTCAGCAGGTATGAAATCTTGCTGCTCTTATGTAATAAATTTTTGTTTTATTGGAAAAATTGCGGTTTGCACTTCTCAAACATGTCGTTTTGGCTAATAAAATTTTCAACTTTTGCAATACACAGTATATATAGCCTACTTCAAGTCTCCTGCAATCCTGAGTCCACCACCTGGCCTCCACGTTTTTGGTCCAAAAACTTTAGTTAGGCTAAGTCCGCTAAGATAAAATAAAAATAGAATAATATAAAAAAATGATAAAAATAGGACTATAGGTGGGATTAAAGTTGTACTCAAGAGTTGAGAAAATGGAGGTTGATTTCAATTAGATTTCAATTAGAGTTAGACTAAAAAATAATTAGTTAACAATATTTTCTAAGTTACTAAGTCTAACCAAACAAATTAACATTTACAAATTTGGAAGTCAAGTCAAGATAATGGATGACAATTTTACCTTATTTCTCATGCTGCTCATTTTTACTAGCTATAGCTGTAGAAATAAATTAAATTTACATTAATTATTTAATTTGTGACAATGATGACATGGTACATGCCTAAGTAGTAAGTGCTCAGTGAGTTATTTAATGCAGTAATTGCCGCTTCTAAACAACAAACATTTTCTAAATGACACAAGGCATTCAAAAACTCTGCGATGGAATTGGGAGATAAAATTATTCAGAATCTGAAGTGAAGTTATTTAGATAATATCATCATATATATCTGGAAGACTGGATGCAGGGCTGGTAAAATCCTATTTTTTCTGAAATATTGCTGTACTAATATCACATACAGTCAAGTGGGGTAATAAGGGACGGTTTTGAGCGTTTTTAGCGCAGTTTCTCATTTTTGGAAAAATGCTCTATTGTGCTTGCCATGTCTGTCTGTCTGTCCATCTGTCCGTCCGTCCGTGACCTCTAGTTTTCGTCGACGAGAAAATGCGCTCTCTGTCACTCACTGCAGTGAGTATAGTCAAATGGGGTAAGACAGGATCGCAGCCTTCATGGGGTAAGAAAGGACCAGCCCATGGCGTGCATTCTAATTGCACTGAATTTAATTTGACAAAAGAATATGTTAGAGCAATCACTGCCTGTCATTTCAGTGTTTGTTTCAACCCTCTTCTGCAAATAATGAATTACTGACTAATTTTTAAAGAAAACCTATGTAAAGAAGGGTCACAAAATAGTTAACCCTGTTTGGGAAATAAGCTCCTGTCTCTTATACACATCTAGATGTGTATAAGAGACAGGCTTTAAGATGAGACTAAACACGTAACTGCAGCACAACTCAAGTAGACACTATACTTAAAGAGCTCAGCAGCTAATTAGTTCCTATCTAATTACTTAAAGAACTCCCCCACCCGCCTTCCTTTCATGAAATGTTGTGAAATCATAAATCAACGTACAGATATGGCAGTGGTACCGTTGGATAGGGCAGAATGTCAGCTTTAAAATGAGTATAAAAACCGAAAAAGTGAAAATTTTCAATTTTAGGGTAGACGCTCCCCTTAAAGTTCTTTGCGTTTGCAGGACTATCATATGGCATCTCTTAAAAAATTCCATATGCTATTTGTAAGGTGTTGGACGCAATATAAAAGCCTCTCGAATTTTTCTGGAAATGGGGTAATAAGGGACACTTGAAATAAAACGTGATTTTAAAATATTTGAAGCATGCTGAGTGTCCTCATCCATTACAAAGAGTACTCTGAATTCCTCCTCTTCCTTTGTAGATGATGTAAATGTAGGAAAAATTATATTTTCTGTGATTTTTATTTTTTACTTGTTTTTTCTTTATTGATATGATATTACCTTATCCATACATTATAGTATTATTGATCTGAAATACCATATCCATGGACATGCCATTGAGCATTGACAATGACCTTGCCTACTGCAAGCTTCAAATCAGTAGCCATATAGCATTTCTTCTGTATCTGTAAGCTTACAGGATGACTTGTAATTTTGCGCAATTTTAATCAAGTCAAGTGATTTCACTATAATGAAAAAGATCGGAAAAAACGTACCTGAAACAGAAAGGAATATTTTAGTGACAACCATCATATTTTTTTGAGAAATAAATCATAGTATAGGTTACTTACTTTTCATTTTTTGCTGCCCAGTGCTCAATTTTACCTATGACATTCTATGCCCAATTTTGTGATGACTGATAATGCATTAATTTTTTGTCAAGTTAAATTTTTTTCACTGAGCAAGTTAGATGTAATAAAAATTCTTTGTTGTTAATTTATTTTTTTGTTAACTGGAGAATTTGCAAACCAAGGTTCTACTGTAAATGCATTTTTAGGGGTGTCCCATATTACCCCGTTTTGCAGAAGTGGCCGCAATTTTTTTTTTTTTTGAATGAGATATGCAAATTCTGTCAATCACTTCTTTAAGCCAACACCAGTGTGCCACTTTTATGTAAGTAAAACTTTTTAATACAACAAATATTTTTTTGCTACAGACCTTAGCAGAGGTACTTTTTCCAAAATCTCATTTTTCACTCTTTTTTCAGTGATTTTTTAGAGGTAATAAATGTATGATTTCTTAACTTGCTTTATGCTATATATTGAATTCTCTCATGGGCATGGCTTGATCATGCACTAAGAAAATGGCTTATATAGTAAAAATGTTGAACTTTATGCCTCTATTTTTAGTTTTGCCAAATTTTGATTAGGTAGTTTAGCTGCTACAACATTTCTACAAATGTCAGAGGACTGCCCCTTATTACCCCGTTGGACTGTAATTTCAGTAGGTGCAAAATCTTGTGGCTCGAATGTCATGTATTTTTGTTTGATTGAAAAAATTGCAGTTTACACTTTGAAAACATATTTCATAAAATATTAAACTTGATCAATGACAGCACAATCTGACACTGCCAATGCACAATCAACGCTGCTGCCAAAATATCCTGCAGAATGTAATAACATGCCAACCCAAAACGTTTCCTAAAAATTGTAAAGCAGCCGTCACGTTCGGGCAGTCAGACTGCATTTTCACATGTTCACAGGTCAGTTGCCACTTAAGTGAAACAAATGTCAGTTTTGCTGTTCGACTGTTTTTAGGACAAAATTAGAGATTTGGGGCAACTGCAAAACGTGGACGGACTTTGTAAATAAGTTTGCAGCTTGTAAATGGCTTTTCATGGCCAAGATATGGAATTCGCGGCTTGAAGAAATGGAATCACGGCTCAAAGAAATGGAATCAGAGCTGGCAAATTTATAAAACCACAGCTTGAGAAGCTCAGTTGTGGCTTGGCAAGTAGATATATTCTATGCCTGTCTGGATGATATCAATAGGCCTTTAACCCTTTCAGGACGGATGTAGACTGTAATCTACATTAAATTCTAGTCTATTTTTATGGCATTTCTAACTACAATCTAGGATATTTTTAAACGCCGTTGCAAAGAGTGCATCAACAGCTACAAAGTGGAACTAAGATTTGCTTCGTTGCGTCAGTAGTATGACAGCTATGATCGAGAGAAGACGCGTCAAAACACGTTCCTGAGTCTGGTGAGTGTTACGCTGTTTTTTCATTATTTGATATCGCGATAGAAAATATTTCCAAATGATTATCTTAGTGCAAATCATACTCATTGTATAGGTAATGATGCATAGTAAGATATTAAATTGTCAAAAATATTATATAACATGAACATTTTGAAATCTAAGGTTTTGAAATGATATGTAGCTTATTTGCTACATCCGGCAGTAATTCACAAGTTGGTAAACAACTGAGTAAAAGAGCACCGTGGCAGCACTAACTATTTCCTTGATTACCAATGATATTTTTGTAGTCCTAAGTAGTTATTCCTTATATTATATTGCAGATCCATCATGTCTTATGAGCAGCCGGGACCAAGTAGATCTAACACAGAACACTTGACTATCATGAGTAGAGATAAGTTTGAAGAGATAAAGAGATATATTCATTTCAACGACAACACGCAACAGAAGACCAGAGATGATCCCGATTTTGACAAGTTATTCAAAATAAGACCCATAATTGAATCTGTCAGAACAAATTGCCGGAAGGTATCACAGGAAGAACATCAAGTAGTAGACGAGCAAATCATTCCCACAAAAGCTCGCATATCTTTGAAACAATACAATCCAAAAAAACCTCACAAATGGGGATACGAAGTAATATCACGAGCAGGATCAAGTGGGTTTGTTTATGACTTCGAGATATATACAGGCAAATCTCAGAAAAATGATGACCTTGGTGTTGGAGTATCTTCTCTCACATTCATTAGACGCTGTACGTTTCGACAATATTGGTCATTTGCCATTTATTGCTGAAACAAAACATAGATGCAAGTTTTGTGTGAAAGGTTTCACTAAAGTAATGTGCAACAAATGTAATGTAGGTTTGTGCCTTACTAGAACTAAATCTTGCTATGTTCAATACCATACTAAGTAGCCATTCGAAATTGTCTATATCTGCCGGATGTAGACAAAAGGCAACATTTTGTAACTTTTTCCAATAAAGGAATATTTCATAACTATTGTTCTTTCTGTAATATTTAACACCTAAATAACTCATTTTTAGCATAAAAATATTTTATTTTGGATCGCAAGATAATTCAGGCGTGAAAGGGTTAAGTTTTGAAACAACTTTTCATCATTTAAATCTCAGTGTGAAATATAAATCAAATTTATTTATTGTGAAGTAACACTTGACATTACCAAAACAAGGTTTGCACCCTGTCTTGGCGATGGCATCTTGCCTTCTGTTAACATCACGGCACGAGTGCCTTATGCCATGTGGCCTGTGAAATATTTGCAGTTTATTGTGGGGTCTTGAAATGTGATATCATTTCGTGTGGTTTTGAAAACTTTGTTGGCATTGGTGAAATAGTGAGAATTTTCTGCAAATGTTGACATATTTTTTTTATATTAGAACAAATTCATTGCAAAAATTTGTCTGCTATGGATAAACGACAATTGAATGTAATTGAGTAAGATGTCGCTGACCTAGTATTGGATTCCAAACCACGCGTGATATTGAAACCACGGCAGTTTCTGATCAGCTCAGTGTATCAATTGTCACTGCAGTGGAAAGTGTAACGTGGTGGGCTTTTCGATCCATTTTCTTCTATAAATGTAAGAACATGTTACCTATCCAGAATTCCTAACTGATTTCCAAGCTTTGGTTTTGGGAGAACAGCCTGAGCTGGCCTCCCTAAAGGACTGGCTTGTCCAGAGGAAATGATTTTGGGGGTTATCTTGCTGGTAATAACCCTTTTGATCTCTCTCTTAGCTAATTAATTTCTGACAATGAGATCTTAGCACCTGCTCAGAGGCAGGGAAAAGGACAATTAGGACAGACATAGTCTAGTCTAGCCCTAGTAAGGAAAGTGGTTCAAACATTTATCAAGTTTTATTGCTAGTGTCCCAAATTGCCCAGTTCCCAGGGGTAATTTGGGACACTTTTTTGCATCTGGCACCTCACCAATAGCATATCTAATTTTTTGGAGATTCCATACAATATAGCCCTTGCAAAGACCTTCAACATGATTGTTATGGGCAATGTGTTGGCCAATTGGCATGGATGCACATGCATTATGATCAAAATGACTGATGATCAGTGAGGTTCTTTGCCACAGACAGACACATTTTACAAAATAACATGTAAATACCTTATATAAACAGTACCTTGCTTACTAAACATGGTGACATTTTCCCAAATTCCACCATATCAATGCAATTTTAACTATTTTCAGGTCAAAACAATTTATTATGGCAATTTTCCAAACTTGCCTGCCAAAAATTTTTGGTATAGTGTCAGGCAGAATTGGTCCTGTGCTACCAGTACCAAAGAGTCATCTCCTGAATCCAGTTCGGTATAAGGTTGTGCGGCGCAATAAAACTCCTCCTACACCCAAGCCTTTTGACAAGTATATTGTGCCAAGATTTGTACCTTCAAAGTTTCGTGTTAGGCCTTCAAGATATGCAAAATTTGAATACAAGGTTAGTTTCTTGATCAAGTTTCTATTAGTTAATCTGTTCTATATTTTTAATTGTTTCATCCCTAATATATTAATGAAATATAATTTCTAACAAATCCAATTGTTATTGTGAGAAATACAAATTACTACTTAATTAATAATAAATTAACAAAATTTGTCTCGTCTAATTTGTTGTAATATAATGGCTGCAATCTAAATTAAATACATTTCTACTGATTTAAATTTAAAATGTTGCAACAGAATAATATATTCATTTTTTTGTGATCATGGCATACTTAATAAATTAATTATTTCACAAAAATACAATATGTTATAAATAATAATTTTTCCATTTTTCTCATGTTTGAAGTTACTTATCACAGACTAGTCTTGCTTGAGGTTTGCCTCCATGTTCTCATTTATGTGTTCTAGCCGCAAGCCAACAAAGGAGTTGACCAAGCACTGTGGTCATCAGGAGAATGCAGTCACCCCTTACCTGACGACCCTCTAATTGACTACCCTCAAAAGTTACCTGATGGTGGCTTGCGCTACTATGGATTTGATTATTATCCTGCGTAAGTGTCATTGCTGGTCAATTTGAAATTGCAGGAAAGGTTTGTTGCAATATTTATGATACATTTTATGCTTGCCGACTTAAGAGTTTCATTCCATGTTATCTTCCACTTGAAAAAAAAACTTTGTAATTTTTACTTGAATTGGTTTATGAGCTGACTTTGGATTTAGTATTGTGAAGGCTGTAGTGATGTCCCATTTGATTGCAATTTATTTCTACATGTCAAGTACAATTAAGGCTTATCTTCTGTTTTCTGAAAATGTAAAGCTTATTCTTGCAGTGATCCAGACAATGTGGAGACTCTCCCTAAGGAAGAAATATCCCCTCTTTTCATGGTGCGGCGAGCAAGATTTGGTATAAGAATGGAGTGGTGGTACAGGGAAATACTTGAAGAACTTGGCCTTATCAATCGCTTTTCTGTAAGTTAACTATGTGTGAGTGTATCTATGTGTCCTAATGTGTAATTTCTCATTGGCTGTAGATTCTTGATTAGTTTGATGCCTTAATTTTGGTCTGCCACCATTCCTTTAATTCAGAATCTCCATTCATAGAATAATTCCTGGGAAGACAATTTTAATCAAATTGGTACAATAATTGGTGTATAATTACAGCATTTTGCTGGATTTCTAATGATTGATGTGTGAAATAGCTTAAAATTTTCCAAATAGATGGGAAATAATAATAGTCTACTAATAGTCTAATACTCTACTAATAGTCTAATATACTATTGACATTTGCTAAGGCAAGGCTGCTTGATGAATCTGAAGCATTTTGTTTAAATGTGTAATTTTGTACTGTACTATAGACACTAAATTCTAGTGCTCCATTCGAGTGAATTACTTCAAACTTTTATGTAACAAGACTGGCCGACTTCAAAATATTATGAAATATATTTCCTAACAATTAAGATGCATACTTGAATTTTTGTTTCAGTGTGGAGATGTTGTGATTGTTAAAAATGTGCCAGAAATGAATGAGAAGCTCTATTCCGTGAAGCACTTGATTGAGATTAAGCCAGTGAAGATCCCAGCCAACCTTCCTTTGGACGCCGACCCAACACACTGCCGCTTCACTGTACGTGCTGCATGAAATGCACGCTAAATTACCAACAAAAATTTTTGTGTGACAGTCGAAAGTGTTGGTTGTTTCATTGTGGTATTTCTTGCAGGAATTTGTGATTAAAATTATATGTTTATTAGAGCACAACAATTTGGATAATAATGTGTAATTTAACATACCGTATTATAATATAATTTTATAATCTGATCACAGTGATGTAGTACTGGCTCAAAATTACCAACAACAATTTCTCTGTGTAACAGCCGAAAGTGTTGATTGTTTCATTGTGGTATTTCTTGCAGGAATTTGTGATTAAAATTATATGTTTATTGGAGTATAACAATTTTGGATAATAATGTGTAATTTAATATATTTTAATATAATTTTAGTATCTGATAGCGGTGATGTACTGAATTTTGAATATCTTGTCAAAAACTGGTGATGTATCAAATTTTGAGTTGAACTGGTTATCTTATCTTTTCATTTGCTTCAGCATTTCTTATCTCTACCTCGTTGTGTTATTAGTGGAAGTCAATAACACTGTTGTGTTCCATTAATTCATAATTTTTTTTAGTATAATATTAATTATTAATTCATAATAATTAATACTCTTCCATTATCGCTTATTTTGCCAAGCCTAGTGACCGTGAAACTTGTTCTCTGCTCTCAGTAGCGTGCAGTATTTAATGGTATATGTTAGTACTTACATTATCAGTCTGCTTATATCGCAAGTTCACAAGGAATTTAAAATCAAAGAAAACACCAAGAAAATTCACCATATCGATATTCAGAAATAATAAATCGGACTTTATTTTTATATAGAGTTTCAACAATTTTTCAAGTTTTCTAAAAACTTCCTTTTCAATTACACTTAGGCGTCGAATNGACGTAATGGTGGATCTTCTACATTTTTATGAATTTTTGGCAACCCGTAGAGATGTCCGTTGTTGAAATCACCAGTCCGCTTGATTTTCCAGTACCACGATGCGTGATTTTGCTTCAGGTTATTGGCAATGTTGTTAATCTCATCTTTAACTTTTTGCGTTTGGTTAGTACTACATGAACAAAATTTGGTAGGGTCGCTCAAAAGCTCTGATAATTTTTGCATATAGACTGCTCTGTCTAATATTGTCGTGTCTTTTTTATCCAGAATCATTATTCGACGCCTAAGTGTAATTGAAAAGGAAGTTTTTAGAAAACTTGAAAAATTGTTGAAACTCTACATATCGATATTGAAAACGTTTCGGAGTCCGGCTCCATCATCAGTTCTAAGCTCCATCGGAGTCCAGCTTCATCTAAGACAGACAAGACTGTCTGTCTTAGAATTTTGATATAATATGATTTTATTCATTTTTAGTTTTTTGAACTGATGATGGAGCTGGACTCCGAAACGTTTTCAATATCGATATGGTGACTTTGCTTGGTGTTTTCTTCGCTTTTCAATTCCATATGGTGTATGTTGGGTCACATTTGACGACGCTGGTGACGGTGTTGTGCAGGAGGACGCCGAGCTGTTATACAGCCCTGAGTATGCAGTGCAGCCTGAGCAGCTGGAGGAGCCCAAGGAGTTGGTTGATGTCAAGCTCGACCGCCCTCTCATCACTCGGGAGGGCAGGAAGAGATGGGACAGTGCTTGGGATCTCAAGACTTAAGAAGAACTGAACTACTTAAATTATTTATTTCCACCCTTCATTGGTCACGGCTGTCGAGGCAATGTATTTAAAGTATCAAAATGAGTGGCCCATGTTTGATGAAAGGATTATATTCCTTAATACTGGTATTAACTATCGTTTGTATTTTATTCCAATGATGGGTTTAACTTTGAATTCAATTATTTCCCCCTCTCAAATTGTAATTGCTTTGAATCAACGAAGTTTTTATCAGATCCTGAAAAGTTACAATTCTATTTTAAAACGATTATTTCAAATTAGCATTTGATTAGATTATTTCAAATTATCATTTGAAATAAAAACTAAGTTATGCTTTGATAAAATTCAGATTTGTAAGACATTCATTACTTCACAAAAATTTACACGGAATTTTTTTTTCTCTTCTTTTTTATCAAGTATTTGTCAAGCTAGTCGGCTCGCATTGTTAGGTTACCAGACAGAAGCTGGGATGACTAACTAGCTTGTAATACTTACTAGTTAGTGTCATCCTATTTGCTTACTAATTCTTTTTTGAAACAACAGTAATGAAAATATTTGTTCTTAATTGGCGATCAACAAGGAAATTAGCATGCAGTAATATAATAATAATGTATAAAATTCCCTACCAAATAGAATATCAATTCTCGTTGGGTGTTTCATTCTTATCTGCATGTTGCACTTGGTTATCTTGAGTTGCTTCATATCTTCCGCCGTCTCGCAGGCCCCACGTAGAGCAGCGGCGTCCACGATGGCGTAGTAGAGCGCAGGGTTGTACTCGAACAACAGAACAGGGTTGTACTCGAACAACAGAACAGGGTTGTACTCGAACAACAGAACAGGGTTGTACTCGAACATTGGTAGTAAGACACGGCACCTGAGGGCAGGAGCTGCTGGTAGTAAGACACGGCACCTGAGGGCAGGAGCTTTCTGTATTAGGGTCTGGCGAGGTGTCAGAGTTGCTTCAGCCTGCGGTGCCGAAGCATAAATTCTGAGTCCTGCGCCACAATCTCCATGGTCGTGATGATATCGTACCTGCGACAGATCCGTCTCAGATAGACTTGCAAACACTTTACTTTCTTAACACGTTTTATGGTGCTAGGATTTTAACCAATCGTCAAGCATTTAATTTATTTTATCCGATTTGTTATAAATGTGTTATGCTTGAATCTCGTATTGGAAAGACACATAGTCAGCTCGTTATAAATTTTTATAGTCATATACGGTACTGATCGTAAAATGAACCAAAATTGTCGTAAAAATGGAAGTATAATTTTGAATCCTGGCAGGAAATAGCGGCCTTAACTTCACACCAATTTCCATAAATTTATTATATTTTTGGCGCTGAGTACAAACTGACTAACTTGATGAGGCAGGGCGATCAGAGTATGAAGATAGGCTACCAGTGGGCATCATAGAGCTCCTCGTTTGCGTCCAGCAGCTACGGCACGAACTCTCCGAACCTCAGCTCCCTGCGGGTGTTGTTATCGCTCCTCCTGCGATACGTGGCGACTGTCCTCTGGCTGTAGATGGTGTAGCAGTAGCCGCCTCTGGGCAAATTTTGTGTGGATGTAGCCTCCACTTGGCGAATATGGTAGTTCTCATATGAGCAGGAGCTCATATGAAAACTTGAGCTCTCATCTCAGAGCCAACGTCGGGTTATAGCTTTCTTCGCTTTACATACATTGTTTATAGTGGTGTCTTTCTGCATGCATCTTTTAAAGTAGCGAACTTTTGACAGACATCCTCTTAATATAATTTTCACATGTCAAATTTCGTGTTATAGTAGTCATTGCGAAATTTTGGCCAAGCCAAAAACAAAATTGAAATTTGTGAAAAAAAAACTTTTCGGCCCAGCATTGCAGTCTCCTCTGTCTATATGCATCTAAAAATGAGATCTAATTATCTTTTTCGTGTTCTGCAGTCACCGTCTTGGACGAAAATATAGCAGTGATTTTCAAATTTCAGCTCAAGTATCTTAAGCGATACCCATCGGATAAAATAACAGTTTTCAATAATTTATAGAATTTACTGTTTGCAAAAATAAGGAAAAAAGCGCTAAAAATCTTTCGAATAACGTGGATGAAGCTATTTTTATTTTAATATTGTGTTATTGTTGTTTTAATTAAACGGTGTACGCAAGGACGTCAACCAATAACATCAGACGATTCGAAATTAGCATTTTTTTTGCAATTATTCCGTCATTCAAACAAAATTTGGCGAAAAGGAATATCATGCTGAAATTAATATAAAAAACAACGAAGTTTTTGAACTACTCAACATGCACTACAAACTTACCTAACAAAATTTAGATTCGCCCCAGCTTCTGTTAATCGAAATCAGAAGCTGCCGCGACTGTAAATTTTCACTGGGTTGAGGTGATACGGCAGAGCCGCCAGACGGCAGGCAGACGCTGGTGAGGGTATATTTGCCCGAGTCTGGCGTGACCGCTATCTTGCGCCTCTAACTTCTGCAGCCTGCCGGAGTCTTGCGCGATCTGCGGAATACGAAACTCAGAGTACATTACTTCAAACTGATTATTAAATTCTATATTTTGAATAAACTCTTTTGAAGTTTGTATTATTTTGCTTCACGGTCCACAGCGGCTGAATTTGTCCACTTGTAGAAGATTGATATTTAACGCACTATGTCCATCCACCATTGAACATCGTCACCGTGACATCATCCATGCGACAGCAATCGTTTTCTCACGACGACACTTAGGTTGGAATGATTAATGAAGAAATTTATTTATTAGTCCCAGGTAAGAAATAACTCTTTTAAAAAATGGCGAATCAACTTTAAGGCTGATCATGCTTTGAAAAAAGTTCGCTATACCAGTTATGAGTACACCAAAGAAACTTCCACTTGTAAGGTACACTCGTTGGCCGCACATTGATGCGCCGGCCTGCGCTAGCGTATTAATGCGCTAGCGTATTAAGTAGCTGTTATTAAACCCTTCTCCCCCCCTCCCGAATGTTGTTCCCGTAGTTGCTGAGCTAAAGTTTGCTGCTCGTATGGATTCCGCTTTAATGTGGCGCAAACGGCAAGGAAGTGCTTCAAATGACTAGTAATACCCACACAATTTGCATATATCCAAGCTATTACCGCGTCTCACCTTCGTGAAAAGGTTGACCCAGCTTGTCTGCATTGGGCACCTTGCACCAAGTCACGCGATGCTGCCTGTCAATCACCAGCTATTGCACTTGCAACCTGCACCAGCAAGCGCTTCTTGGTCACTAACCGAATTTCGTTATTACGCACATTCATATATATTAAGCTGACATTAAATGGAAACATTCATTTCAAGCTTAACTTGAAACATATGAAAACCGCACAATTCAAGAAGAACGAAAATGTTATCGAGTTTCAACTTAGAGAAGATATTTACACCGGACTTTTTAGTGAGCTTCCAGATGTTAGTCAGCCGTGAGCTTCCAACATCTGGAAGCTCAGTAAGAAGTCCTGTGTAAATATCTTCTCTAAGTTGAAACTCGATAACAATTTCGTTCGTATTGAATTGTGTGATTTTCCATATGCCTAAAGTTAAGATTTAAATGAACGTCTCCATTTCTTGTCCGCTCAATATATATGAATACTATGCGTAATAACGAAATTAAGTTAGTGACTAAGAAGCGCTTGCTTGTGCATATGGAAAATTTAATTAACAATAATAATAATAGCGGTTTCAGCGTTATTAGGCCGTAGGCCTGTCGCCGATTCTTAACATCGCAGAACATTCACTGCATTTTGCGGTCTCGACCTCGCAACTCACTGCTCCAATTCTGCTGTGAAGGGGATCGACCTGGCTAAAATCGATCAATTTTGGCTTTTCCGGTTTTTCTACTCATCTTAAAGCTGGAATTCTGCTCTTTCAAATGGTACCACTGCCATCTCTCTACGTGAATATTTACGTTCATGACGGCTCTTTAAACGGAGGCGGGTGGGAGAGTTCTTTAAGAAATTAGATACAAAGTAAATAAATGCTGAAATCTTTGAATATAGTTTCTACCTGAGTTGTGCTGCAGTTACTTGCTTAGTTTCATCCTAAAGCTGACATTCTGAGCTTTAAAATGATACTACTGCGATGTATGTAGGCCAAAATTGACGCACATGGCCGCCCTTTAAGGGGGGGCGGGGGGTGGGGTTCCTTAACATTATAGCCCTGCTAAAATTACGGCGCCATGACTACATAAATAGCAGTATCTGGCAACTGGCTTCAGTCACCCTCCTAACTTCGTACGGAGAGGTGCGCTACAAGTTGCTGCTGGCTTCCTTGAGTGGACTAAGCTTCAGAAGCCAGCAGTTCGGAAGCCTTGCTACATTGAGTGCCTATTTCGAGGCGCGCGGGACTTTGTCGCGCTCTCCTCAACATTCACACTTATTGTCACGGAAAACCTATCTCCTCCTAGAGTTTTCAAGCTACAGCAATGAGACATATACCGTTCGATTCGTAAAGACCAGGCCTATCGACTTCATCATTCCTTTTTTTGAATTTCGGTCTGGTTCGTTTTTTATATGGGGAAGAAGGGGGCGGGGAGGGGTGAAAAATGTAAAAATGTGTAAAAATGGGAAAAAACGTCATAAAAAAAACTAGGTGGAAAATGAAAAAAAGGAATGATAGAGTCGATAGATATGGTCTTTACGAATCGAATGATACGTGTCTCGATGTTGTAGGATGATATTTGTGGGAGGAGATAGATTTTCTGAAGTACTCTGAAGTACCCCTTTTTAGCCGTTTTCTATGAATTTCACGTTTTCTATCAATTTTTTCGAAAAATTCATATGAGCAAAATGTTTTTATTTTCACATTTTACGTATGTATGTGAAGTTTCATGACAATCGGATAATAACTGTAGAAGTTTTCAAAATGCCAGGTCGATCCCCTTAACCGCCCGGCCTCCTTGCCGATTCTGACCAGAAACTGGCGCACAGAGCTGGGATCGAACCCGCGCCTCTCTGCGCCAATCCTGGTACTCTGAACTTTAACAACTGGGCCACCCTGCCCGGGTGGCCCAGTTAATTAATTAATGTTAAATTAATTAATGGGGAGGCTATCCCTGTCTCTGACGACATCCTGGCTGCCCGTGGCGTTGCTAGAGGACTGCGGTGTGCCGTGTAGGAAGCTTTTCCTGCTGGTGTATACGCGCCCCCACGCCCTACACGTCTCGCGCACCCGTAGCGCCCTTCTCTTTGCGCTTCGCCCTTCTCTCAACATTGAAGGACATATTTAAAGTAATTTTTTTGTGTCTGTAACCTAATCTATAGCCTATAAACGGAAAACCTCTCTGACTTACAAAGAGAACCAAATTGTTGATGCCCGTATGGCGGGTGCTAGTGTGAAAGACACTTCCCAAATGCATGCCGTTTCTAGAGGTACCTATATACTGTCTCAAAAGTATAATGACCGCTTTTGAAAAAGAGGGAAACGTCTTCAGAATGTTGTCACGACACAGCGTCAACGGTTGCGTCGTGATAATGATACAAAGCTAAATAAATAAGTCAATGGTGCTAAATATCTAAGTACAAGCAGAGGCAAATATGTACTTGGTAAGAACTTGAAATGAGTAAAATCTGACGTTAGGCTAAGGCTATACGTGCATACCATTCCTTTTATAGAGTAAATCAGAGTATATGTTATGACAGATGTATTGATGACACAACGATGTAACATCTAAATTTACAATCGCTGCCAGAAATTCCTTTCCCCATTTCTTGACCTCAGACGTGATATCAGAACAAATATATGACGGTTTTAAGTTTTAGGACATTAAATATACATAGTATGTAATATTAACCATTAATATTTTCAGCGAATTTTGTAATTATGATGTAAAAATCTGCTTTTCAAGAAATTGTTTCCCGCATCATCATATCCCAGCACACAACGAGCGCAGATTTCCTACTATACCCCTCCTAATTTTTGCCAAATTGGGTCTATTTCACTGTTTCAGCAGTTTTATAGCAGACGTAATTATTGCAGCTCGCAATTAGAGATGCTGGAGTTCAATGCAGCAAACGAGTCATCTGCATCTAAAAGGCATCTGCAATGCCATGTTGATAAATAATTTTTGAATAAAAAATTAATGGCCTGTGGAAGACCTTGTACGACTGTTTATTTAGCATGCTTGCCAAATAAACATGGCAATCAGGGCAATTCTTGCCTTCAAATAACAAAGCTAAGGAGTTTTGTCAAGCGCATTGGCTGGATCTCCCTCCGACGATTACGATAATCGTGATGTAAAGCAATTTTAATACTGCTTCAATCTTTTAAAAATTGCCACCAAACTCAAGCGATCAAAGCACGACATATATTGGTAATTATTCAGCTATTATTTATTTAAGCCGGCTAGAATTGCAGGTGTTTTAACTATAGGAGCTGCGGTATAATATTCCTGGCTAGGTCAACCCTACTATGTTGTTTGATTGAATCAAGTA
This sequence comes from Hyalella azteca, assembly GCF_000764305.2. Classification (NCBI taxonomy): domain Eukaryota; kingdom Metazoa; phylum Arthropoda; class Malacostraca; order Amphipoda; family Hyalellidae; genus Hyalella; species Hyalella azteca. The sequence continues at coordinate 3,548 of NW_025935713.1, read as the reverse complement.
AGCATAGTTCGTAAGACGGATGCTGCGCATATGAGAAGAATTTTTCAAACTTACGAAAAAGTTTCTCTAGGAAAAAAAATTGTGGACCTGCCGATCTATAAGCAATTTTTGTGCGCAGCGAAGACTCTGTGCCCGATGACGTCGGAGTGCCACAGCGCAATAATGTGTACACAATGAGGCATCCATGGTTGAATGAATAATTGTATTAGTTTAACCATGGAAGCATCATTCATACCCTACTGCCGGTCAAGTATTAGAGACGGTCCAGTCCAATATTCTTCAATGCATTTCTATAGAAGCATTCACACCAGCCGTGCACGCTGCACGGCACCTGTCACGGTACACGGTACAGCCACGATCAAGTCAACAGATATTTTGACCGAGACGTGACTGCAGCGTTGTCAACTATTCTTTTGTCGAGTATACCAGATTGCCAGTTCAACATACCAGATTTAGCAAATATACCAGACACCATCTCAATATACCAAATTTCCTAAATCTGGTATGGAAATATACCAGTTGGCAGCTCTGCGTGACTGGCATGACATGAGATACGAGAGGAACTGAAGTGAGGACGGACCGTGACTGAACTGAACATGTGAATGCACCTGACAGGGAACGGACCGTGACTGAACTGAACATGTGAACTCGCATTTGCCGGTCAAAGATTACAAATGGGACACTTGCACGACTGAGAAAATACTTCTTGCTGCTCTCTAACAGAGTTTCACATGAAAGTCACCGCTGATTCAGCTCTTTACTAAGACATAATAGCAGAACACGCTCCTATGACTGTTTGGTTCTAAACAATATTTTATTGCCAGAACATGTTATTCAAGAAATCTCATGCTCGTTATGCATAGAATTGACCAGTAAAACATTTTTTTGTTAGTCGTGAAGTGAACACAAAATATTAAATTCAGACTACAATCCTGAAGGGATCACGCAGAAGGTTTAAGAATCTTAAATGAAAATGGGTACTCAAAGACTCAGAAAAACACTTCTCGCGGAGTATCTCTTCAGCAAGATGCTCCTAGAATCATTCAGGGGCGATACTCTCTAGGTCTAGGTACCTGCGACAAGCCTAGTCTTCGGATGCCACATCATCCACATGTGGCATCCGCATGCCAAACAAAACGATGCATAACTTACCAACGAACATAAAAAACATCAATTAACTTGACCTGCGTCAAGTCATCACTGGCTCAGTGAGGCTCGTGAAGTCATCACTGGCTCAGTGAGGCTCGTCAATTGTCATCACTGGTTCAGTGAGGTATATTAATAAAGCGGCAACTGAAAATTAATAAATTTACTGAACACGTGTTCGTTGCATTTCAGTTTCAGTTGAACACGTTAATTTCTAATACCGGTAATGCATTATTTATTATAAAAAATTATTCATATTCCCAAGTGTATGTTGATGAAATAGATAAGAGTTTGGCATCAATATAAGGCTGGCTTTGAAAGCAATTGTAGTCAATATAAAGTGACAGCGATTCTAAAATCGCCGAAGTACTCCGTCAATTTTTTAGGGTTTGACAAAGAAGGCGCCGGCGATTGGCGTCCTCATCAGAAGCTATCCACAGATGAGATGCAAAACCCTTGTTAATACTACTAGTTTTGAACATATGTGTGACAAATGCATGAGGATTAATAATTTTTATTTCTTTTGTATTTTCCATAGCGTCTTCATACAAGTTTCCCAACGCCCGGAGAAATACAAATGCTTCACTGCTGTTCTCGCTCAGGGTCCATCCGTCGTCAGCATGGCACTAAAGACCCCAACACTGCAACACTTTACCTTAAGTTTAACAATGTGCACTTCAATCAACTGGGCTCGAAAAATGTGAAAGGAAGATTCATCAAAATATTTACTATGGAGTGCTTCTTAGAGTTTATACAAGATATACCTCCAGCAACATATCACCAGAGTCATTAATTAAAACATGGAACGACCTCAACAAACTTCTAAATAAATAGTTACAGGAGTAGGCCCGCCGCGTGGCTTGAACTTTCCCATCGCGTGATCATCTGGATAATATTATTTTATTTTCTTCAAAGTAGTTCCTTGATTGTGCAGGCGCGTTGGGGCCGAGGATGACCTCGACGGCTTTGTGCTGGTTAATTTCCTTCATCGAACAGTCAACCTTAAGGAATATTCATGAAAAGAACAGAGAACAAGAAATTTAGTATTCGGCTACACTATTTTACTAAGCGCCATTTTCTACGGTAGTTAACAGTTAGAGAAACTTGAGGAATTTTCGTCAAAAATATATCATCAAAGCAATAGTTATATAATGGAAAATAAAATATGTCAATCATGTGTATCAATGGGTTATAATTTTATCGTAAAATTAAATTCGGTTTAATGAAATTGTGATGCTATTTCAAAGTAAATTAACTATTCTCATTTAAATTCAACATCTCCCTAAAGCTCAATATATTAAAAAATCGTGTTAAAAATAGCGAAGTCAATATCAGTCTTCTGCCCTGATTAGGATTAGTCTCTATTATCAATTCTACAGCTCGACATGTAGAGACATGACATGAAGCTCTAATGTAGGTCGCCAGATTGGAGTCCTACACCAGGCTTTGCCGCCACTCGACTAGCGCCAGACTCTGGGACTGATTTCGTCCTCAGTTTGCCGCGGCTTCTCGACGTGTATGGTTGTGCTTCAGAAGAATTTGGTGTAGCTAAGCTGTGTGTTTTTGCTGTGTACCTCATTGTTCTTTTTACTAAGACGATTTCACGCTATCATTGCTACGCCATCAGTTCGTCGATTCTCTTGGTGAAGGAGCTTTTTAGATCAAAACAACACCGAGTGCCTGAGATGAAAATAAACATGTGTAGAATCAAAACAAGAAGTCTACCTATTTTATTTTGAACAGTAAAACGAAAAGCATGTTTAATTCAAATTGTTCAAAACTTTTTGTCACAAAAGAAATTTGACTTAACAATTATTTAAATTTGTTGTTTTTCACAGAGTTAATTGGAAGTTTGGAACGTTCTGAAATTGAATATCATTGTTCTGAAAGAGTCCTACTCCCAAGCGATTTGATTTAGTCGTGAACGAAATTATGGGTGATTTGCGACATAGATGTCGAAAATGTGTCAAGCCCTAATGATCCATTGTTCAATCATTGTCCGTTTCGCATTGTTTTCTGTTTAATTCTTTCAATCTGGTAGAAAGTACACTTTGGTTTAGAGCCGATTCGCTTGTTTATAATATTTATTATTGTTATGAAAGCTTCGGTGCAGATGAGTATTACTACACAATTGAGCAAAAATAACCGCTCGTATCTGCATTTTTCATACAGTTAAGACTTAATAATGATTTTTTCACAATTTGATAAGATCTGCTAAGTCTTCAGATCCTCAAATAATCGCTGCGCAATAGAAAAAATTAAGTTAGGCCCGCTACCATTCTGGAGCGCGTAGTCTTCCAATTATTGGCTTAGGAGACAGGCGACGGTTATGATTTTCTGATCGTTGCATGAATGAGAGCTTGAATGGTGAACATAGTTGCATGAATGAGAGCTTGAATGGT
>NW_025935712.1:0-443 GCF_000764305.2 Hyalella azteca | reverse complement strand
GAAAACTTGAGGTCACGGACAGACGGACGGAGAGACAGACAGACAGACAGACGGACGGACGGACATGGCGAGCACAGTAGTGCATTTTTCCATAAATGAGAAAATGCGCTAAAAAGTAGATAAGTACTCACTGCAGTGAGTGACAGAGAGCGCATTTTCTCGTCCGTCCGTCCGTCTGTCCGTCCGTGAAGTCTCGGACGGACAGACGGACGGATGGACATGACGAGCACAATAGACCCTTTTTTCCACGCATGAAAAATTCGCCAAAAATATAGAGTGGGTCTCGGGTATCATCTATAGTGAGCAAATGGTTCGAGATAATTCTAATGGCACGGTCTAATGCACATCTAAGACCGTGTAGATGCATTGTTTAAATTCAAATCAGATTTATTTTTTAAATGCACCTACGCATAAATAAAAACGTCATCACCAAACTTTTGCAA
>NW_025935711.1:0-471 GCF_000764305.2 Hyalella azteca | reverse complement strand
GGCCTTTCAAGCAAAATCAACCAATCACAGACAAGAAAATAGAGCGTAATTACTTACGTTCACTTAGCGAGTTTTGAAAGTATGGCCCCAGATGAGGCACCGCATAAAGGCGTATAGTGATCGTTCGTAAGCTGGTTTACGTTGTTTGACTATTGATTCAAACACTCTGGATTTGTAAAAGCCACTTCTAGGCGTTTCAGTTCATAATTTTATTCACAAAGCAACTTAACAAAGTTTATGGTGGTTGAAAAATGCTTTTTCCAGCTACATAACCATAATAACCATAAACAAGGACCAGGCACACAGGACCTCATACGACATGGTGAGGCGGGCTCACCTGCAGGTGGGTGAAGCGGGTAAGGCGGGACAGGGTTTGCGGCCTCTCACCCACTTCTACCAGTGATAGGGTTGCGGGAAACACTGGTAGAAGGAGCGGTGAAGAGGGTAGTTCTTGGAGAAGGAGGCTCCAGG
>NW_025935710.1:0-1254 GCF_000764305.2 Hyalella azteca | reverse complement strand
ATCCATAACATTTTCATTTTTTAAGACGTGCATCTTCCAATTTTGCGGTGCGCTGTCTCTCCTTTTTAATTATTCTTGCTAATGTATAAATTCAAATATTCCAAGTTCGTTTGGCATTTCGGTTACCCGCGAAATATGAGAGTGCACACTTTTAAAAAGTTTAAATGAAATAATTTTTCGGCAGCTAAAAATTTCTGCTACTTTGTACTTCTTCACAAATTCCATGTATATAATGAATATTACTTGAAAAAAATTGGCGTTCGCACATAGGATGTAACGTGGAAAACTTGCAGATATAGAATTAATTTCTAGATTAATGTGCGTATGTATGTCAACATTTCCACCTCGATATGCATGTCAACAACCCGCATGGCTTCAATAATTGCCAAATAATATTATAATAATTGCCATAATAACATTCTTATCTTGTGTGAATATCATGCCGATATTAATCGCTGCTTGTATATAAAAATCGAAGAATACTTTATTCTCCTTTTAATTGCTAGAAATTATGCATGCCTACATTTTAAAATAATTATTTTCTTTCTCGCCGTACAATCAAATTGAAAATTTTCTCCTTCTTCTTGAATTTTCGAATTTAAAGACAAAAGTCGTATACTTTATGGATTATTCCGATTACGGAGACGAATATATTTCTCACTTGCATTGGAATATCATTATGAGAATTTTTTATTCCCAATTTAAACTTGGAACTTTTTCGTTTCAAAATTCAATCTCGCCTAATTTAAGCGCGAATTTTTTTCGCGACTCAAATTGCGCCTCCCCTTCGATTAGCGGCTGGAATTAATGAACGATTAGCCAGAGTCGCACGGAAAATAACGATCAATTAGAGGCGATTAAGAGTAGCTAATTTCAGCAAACCAGACTGAGACCCACATGATTTTATTTGAGATCATTTGTCGTACTACTAATTTTGATACTGAATATTATTATTGGCATGTAATAAAGGTATCATAATACTCTAAGTAACCCAGCAATATCATCATTATGATCTGGTGATATTACTTTCAACTTATTATCAGAAATCTAATAACTTTTAAAACATTTAGAAGACTCGCGTCTTTTAGAGTATGAGGAGCAATCTTGAAGAACATATGAACAAGTTCTCGATCACTCCTTGATAACTCTATTAATTATGGGTAACAAAACATTATATGTATATCGTTTGCACATGATTATCTGTTGACGATATCGTCCGTGCCCTCAGCGTAAGTACTGAGGAAATAATAAGTT